>NC_141991.1:205378825-205576325 GCF_049901715.1 Pseudonaja textilis | reverse complement strand
CCATTACTCATATTCTGTCAGCCACAATGCCTCCTTGGATGTTTAATATGATATTCCTAGAAGCACAGAAGACTAGATAATTGCACTGCAATTTAGATGGATTTGGTTTTTTATGTTTTTAAAAAGCAAACATTCCAGAAAGCATTTTGCCATTTGGATGTTCCTCTCATTTATTTATTTGATCGCATTGGGCGTATCTAGAAAATGTGAGTAACTCCTTTTGTTTTGTTTGATTTTGAAAACTGCTGTGAGAAATTTACATGCACTGAATTAGTTTTTCTAGATTACAGTCAGTTGACCTGGTGTGGATGAATTTCATGCAGACTTGCTTGATACATGAATCCTTATGTCTAAAAGCAAAACTTTGAGTTGTATTAACTGTGCCTGCCCACCAGCAAAATGGACGCATACACTGCATAATAAAGCCCTGAATAATAATAATAATAATAATAATAATAATAATAATAATAATAATAATAATAATAATAATAATATGTGATTCTTAATTCTTATTTTTCAGTACTCAGTAACTTCCTTCAAGACCATCCCAGAATTACGTAGGAAGTGTGATTCACAGAATGAAGATAGAACAGGTATTCTACTTTTTGGAAACTTCACTTTTACAGTTGGTGTAGGGGAAGGTGGTTTCCCCTCCCCACCTTCCCCTCACCCTAACAGTCTTCTTACAGCTCATTTTGTGTGACAGCTTTCCGTAACAATGGGTTTCTTCGTTGCTACCATCCAACCCCAAACCTAACCTCAGTTTTTTCCATCTATTTTTTTTTAAGATGTTAGATCATTAGCAACGGCACCAACAAAAAGTTCCATAAAAGGATTTGGTGCTAGACAGAAAAACACAGAATTTAATCTCAGCAACTCCAAACCACAGTATATGCAACAATTTACTGAAAAAACCAGAGAAACCATTAGTGACAAGACATAATGATGCAGGCGCCAATGAAAAAATGTTGGATACATTTACTGCACAGATGGTCATGACCAGTTTGAAGCATAATGTTTTGCCAAATTCTGAAACTCTATCAAGAATGCTACAAGATAGAATCTACTCTGAAGCATGCTGTAACAGTTAAGATGAAAGCAAAGTTTTTGAGTTTAATAGTGTAAACTAAATGAAGAGACATGGCACTGAGATGAGAAACAGCTGGAGACCTTCTCTCCTCCCCCTGACAAAAAGTGTATTCAGTGTTGTTTTTCAGTTTGTAAATCGGATTATGTGCTTTTGTTTCTTTCTTCAACATGAAGCAAATTGTATGGATGGGAGTATCATATCTGCACGGCACTTTGAAAACCTAATTATGCATAAATCAAATGGCGGTTTCATTAATATTTTAGAATGTGAAATGCCCATAGTAGTGATTTGAAGCTTCAGTTTACGTTAGGCTTTTGCAAGTATTTTATTTCTGTATCAACTTTCACGTAGCAGAAAATTGCCAGCAATTATAACTATGGCCCCAGGGGAAGGTAGATGGGGAGAAGTGAAGGAAGACTCACCAGGCAGAGATCAGCTGGGCGGTGTGGTCGAGGCAAGTGAGGGAACCAAAGAGCAGCAGCAGCAATTATGCTGTGGGCACAACTCTAGGCAGGTGAGGTGCGAAAAGGAGTGAGTAGGAGGTGGGGAGCAGAGGGGCCAGCCAGTGGTGGCATTTGCCAGTTCGCCAAACTGTGGATAATCGTTACTACAGTTCAGAAGAACTGGTCCAAACCAGCTGAATACCACCTCTGGTATAGTGGTTACATTTCTTGACCAGGAGCAGGGAGACCCAAGTTCTTTCCCTCCTTTAGGGATGGAAACTGACTGGGTAACTTTGGGCTAATCAATTTCTTTAAGCCCTAGTCTGGGCTAAAACATTGATTTAGCAACCTGATCAGAATGGTAAATTACTGTCCATAACCTTCAATGAATAGATCTTAATCCACTTCAGCCAGTGGATTTACTTGGGATGATGATTATCATAATTAGGGTATATTATTCCGCATGGTATTGCTGAAAACTTACAGTATCCATTCAGAAGATAATTTATTTTACACGGTTTGCTTCTTTATAAGGAATCATAAAGCATTTCCATCTCAAATTGTTTCTCAGCTCAATAAGAGAGCGTGATCGATTCTTATTAAAAAGAATCACATAAATAATACACATAAACCACCTTTACTTTTTGATTTATATGATGCCTTTCATCCAATGTCTTAACCCATCACTTCCTCTTCACATTTCCCCCCCAAAAGCAACCCTTTGAGATAGGTTGGACCAAGAGAAAAACCAAACCACATCATTTAGTGAGCTTCCTTGGATCTGAAACCAAGTCTTCCCAGCACTGGTCCAGCTCTTGAAGCACCACACCACCCTGACTTCAAGATATAGTCGTTGACAACCCTTATTTTATTCGCCTTGTCTTTATTCTTCCATCCTCTAGATGTATACACAGCCTGCCTCTATATATTCTGGAGAAGTCCCCGCAAGTACAACCTCTCCTTTCTATGGAATCTATGTTTAGCAGCCTTTCACTTTGTTAAGAATGTTGGTCTGTCAGAAGTAAAATCACAACTTGCCTTCTCTTTATCCAGTTGAGAAAGAATAATTGAAAGTATATATATGAATGAAAAGAAGAAAAAGAGAAAGGGAGAGAAAATGATACATTATTAGTATAGATATGTTTTGAGTTCTGTAAAGATAGCCAATGACTTCCTCTACAAGTAGAATATAGAACAACCCAGTTTCTCTCTAACCTCAGCAGCTACTCCTTGCTTTCTTTGGTATGAGTAGGCAGTTGAAAGGGTTTTCTTTTCTATTTTTAATCAATCATGGTTTGTCATGACTCAAAGAACTGTGATTCATCCAAGCTACTTCTCAAATAAGCCAATTTCAAAACATGATTTGTAAGATGATTAATCATGCTAAATTGCAATTAAACTAAAATTTAAACGGACACTTCCAGTCTTTTCACACCAACACAAGAGGGAATATTTCAAAAGTATGGCCAGCATCTGAGACATTTTTTGCCAATTATGACAGAAACTGAAACAGTTTCAGAGATACTTCCTATAATTTGAAGTATATATGTGATCTGTCTCTGTTTAATAGGAGCAAGCTATACATTCTGATAACACCACTTCATAAAACATTTTACATTTTTTTGTCCCAATTATTCACAAAGACATTTGATAGGTTATGTCACTCTGGATACACTTATGGGTTCAAATGCATTAATTTCCATTCTGTCTAGCCTATAATTGTGCATCAAGATGGTAAATGAATTTCACTGTGAGCAGCAAGTTTAACCAGCTCTATTATACTACAAGTGCAGGCTGATTGCCCTCTAGAAAAAAAAAGATCAAAGGGCTAGAGGCAGAATTGTACACACTTAGTCTGGTTCCCATGCAGCCACAGCACCTTTCAATTAGACTATATCTAGACATGTGAGGGCATCACAAGAGGGGATACTGAGGCTCTCAGCCCATGGAAAATCAGGTACTGTACTGAGCTTTCTCAGGGACACTCACAAAATAATCCTCCCCACCAGAATTCTTCTTACTATAGATCAGGGTCATCTTTTATATTTTTTGGTTCATAATTTGTATATTCAAAGATCAAAAGATGCTTACTTTCAGTTTCTTCAAGAAAAGATTTTATACACACGCATTCTTATGCATATATAAATAAATGCAATGTTGTTGTTTTTTCAAAATAATAATAATAATAACTTGCTTTGCAGGAGTTCAGCAGGAAATTGCAGATTCAGAACTCCAAAAGACTAGCTGTTTCTTTCTAGATTTTGCTTCTTGAAAGGCTGACAATTGTACTTGCAAAATTTTCATAGACAAAATGGCCAAATTTATGGCAGAGGAAGGATCAGCTTTATGTTAGCAGTCCAAACAAATACAGAGAGATATACAATTGGTTTTTTTAAATTTTGAAAAGCCACCCGTGTCTTTTAGGAGATGTACAATAAACAGAAGTCCATAAAGTGAAGCTTTATTTGTCATAGAGTCAGCAGGCAGAAAAGAAAAGCAGAGAATACACATTTATTTTATTTACTGCACCTTCAGGTCAGTTACTGACTTCTGATGGCTGCCTGGAGTAGCCCCTGAAATTTTCTTGATGAGGCTTTTCAGAAGTGGTTTGCCATTGCCTCTTTCCTAGAGCTGAGAGTGACTAGCCCAGGCACACACAGTGGTGGAATGGGACAGTTTCTATTGCCATTTCGCCACTGTCACCTTTCTGCAGTCACCTCATTGTGGCCAATTCACTACAGGACATCTTGCCCCAGCCATCTCTCCATGGGGACAACCCCATGAACTTCAGCATTCTGCTCTGGTTTCCAAATCTGGCCTGGCTTAAGGGAGGCGAAAGTTCCTACCAGACTACACTACTTCTCTGGAGTCTTCCTCACCTCACTTTCTAGTACCCCCACCTATGAAAAGCAGGCTAAGCAGAAATCCCTGTTCTGTGTGCACAAACACACACAAATTTCTGAACTTGGGGACTTTTATCTGCATCTGAGCTTGCAAGCTGCCAGCCATCCCCTGACTTGGGGAGAAAGATTGCTCCTTTGGCCTGTTGCAGTGGACCCTGGTGGCTCCTGGGTTGGGAGAGGGGCAAACAAGGACAGTGACAGGGCAACTCACTCCTGACAGCAAAAGGTGGGCTAATCAGGAATCATTGTTTAGGCCTGGATTCTTAAGTGGGAAGAGCCTTTGTGGCAAAGTTGGGAACAAGTCCTGTTACCATTCTTGCTTGCCCCTCTTCCCACCTAGGAGCTGTCAGAGTTTTGCCTAGCACACCAGAGGAGAGGTCCTTCTCCCCCAGTACAATTGGCTGCTTGCAGCTCAGATGCAAATAAAAGTCCCCAACCTTAGAATGGTGTGTGTGTGTACTTGTGTGTGCGTAACAATGACTCCTGCGTATCCCACCTTTCGCAGGGAGTACTGGAAAGCAAGGTGAGAAACCTTTGGAGGAATGTGGGCTGGTAGGAACCTTCACCTCCCTTAAGCCAGGTCGGCTTTGGAAGCTAGAGCGGAAAGCCCAGGGTTGCAGCGAGTTGTGTCTACTGCCAGTTGGCCAGGGCGAGGTGTCCCACAGCAGGTTGGCTGCTGCAAAGTGGCCAGGATGATGTGACTGCTGTAAGATAACTGTGGCAAGTTGTCCAGATCCCCAGATATAGCTGGCTTTGAGCCTAAGGCAGGACTACCACTCACAGTCTTCCAGGTTCTTGCATGATTCCTTAACCACCATACTATACATGTGATCCTATGAAAATAGACAGTGCTTTAGGCAAAGAAAGTTAAAGTAATTCCTGTGAGTAGTTACTTAGAATCTTAAAGTAATGCCTAGCAGTCTCTTATTTTATAGACAAATTTTTGAAAAGGAATAGTTTTTTGAATGAATGAATAAAATACTATGCTCTTCACCCTAAGCTATAATGCATTTGGATTTCAATCTTGTCACTGTGCTTTATATCTATAGTTTATGACAAAGTATATTGGGAAAAACCAGCCATTGCAACAAACCCTAACTTAACCAAAACATGAAAGTACTTGGGTCTGTGAAGCTCATAGTATGGAAGAGCAGTAATAATTCAAGAAATGAAGACCTATGCTCTCAAATGCTTCTCTTCTCAAAGGCTTTTTAACTTTTTTGGGTCAATTCAGCATTCTTTCTTATTTACATAATCAGAAAGTTTACTGGATTAATTAAGTCATAAATTGTCATTGATTGTTGCTGACAGGACTTGTCAGTGTGTTATTTCACAATGATTTTAGCTTTAGCATAAATTATTAGTCTATATTTTAATTATATTTTTATTCAAACTCAGTTTTTTTTCCTCTATAAACAAACCTGTATAAAATTTACCTGCTGACTGAGAATAATATTTCATCTGCCTGATAAATAAACCCCTAGTCTGCATAACCTTATGATTTATCAAATGTGTCAGTATACAAGAAGTATCAATTTGCTTTTTTAAAGGCAAGTTACCATCTTTCTGAATAGCCAGATTCAGAACTTTGCTCTGAAAATAAGACAAGATAATGATGTATAATGAATTCAACACCCTTTTGATAGTAAAAGAAAGGAAACCTAAATATAGAAAGTAATATAATTGGATATATTGTATAGACTTTAGACTTTTGATAGTAAAAGAAAGGAAACCTAAATATAGAAAGTAATATAATTGGATATATTGTATAGACTTTAGAGTTAGTCATGCCTAAAATAAATGAAACTAGATAATCATAAACATCCCATTCCATATTTGAAAAATTAAATACCTTTTCAATGGTCTAAGTCAAAGCTCACAGTTTGGAATTAATAGATAAATACGTTCTGCAGAATTTATCTCCAAGTTACTATGAATTTCATCCAGGAAAAATAAAAGAAAAAGATTTTCTTCTTTGATTTCATGATTATGGAAAGGCTTTTTTTTTTTTTTTACTATTGCCTAGGAGTATGGTCATTCTCAGGATAAATTTGACAGGCTGTCTAACCCCAGAAGTTTGCTTGTTTTTTGATTAGTGAAATATTCTAAAATATGAAATATTAATTTTATCTTTATTCTAAAATATGAAATATTAATTTTATCTTTAAAAGTGATGAAGAGTTAAGTGCAAACTAACAAAGTATTGATGGCTTTACATCTACTTGCCTAGATCCTTATTTTTTTTTTAAAAAAAGTGTTTTCAACAGTGTTGGACAGAATTCGTTTTTGCAAAGCTTAAGAGGTTTTTGTCAGAAAAGAACAGCTGGGAAACATGTGGTATCCATTCCCTCTATCACTTGGAAAAAATTTCACATGTAAATAAAGCCTTCATAAACGTGTTGCCCTTTGAACTCAAGATTGTACACAATATACAAATAATGTCTAAAATGAATGAGATCTAGGATAACTCTTAAGCTGCATCTTGTTGATGGAGTAATAAATACTATCAAGTTATATCATTGTAAATGCTTTTGGAGCCATAGTAACAAGTCTAATCAGTTTCTGATTTTAAATATGTAGTTTTTAAATATGTAGAATTGCTTCTTCAAAAATTATGTTTCTCAAAGACTGCACATGAGTGCAAAACTGTTGCAAATGGAGCATTACTGTGCTAGTTCTGCATGTTAAATGTGACTTATAAAATGAAGTACACAATATTCTCAATTTTTTAGTTCTTTTCAGACTAAATGTAAATATTGCTGTGATAGTATCTACTGATTTTAACATTTTATCCTATGGTTATTAAAAACAACTATAATGTCTTCCACTATCATTTGCCCCCCTTATACATTGAAGCCCCTCCTTTCCTTTCAAACTATCACCATCATATTTCAGGAAAAAAGAAAGAAAATTCGGGATACTTCAAGTTACAATGTACTTTCCCCCCCCTATTTTATTAAAGTCTAAATACTATTCTTTTACCAGATAAGTTAAAGTAGTAAAGTTATTACTTCCTTTGCAATTTAGATCTCATTCTTGCTTACAAACATATATGTATAAAGATATAAAGGTAGTTAAAAAAATCTTTCCACAGTATTTTGCTTAAGGATAATTCTATTTTCTGGAGTTTTTGTTCAAAATGTGCAGGATAATAAAGCATGAGCAACAAAATGATGGAAGAGGATTCATTCTAAATTGTCTTTGTGCCTTCTAGTGTCCACCACAAACTGGAGCTCAGGAGTTTCAACACTCCTTGGAAACACACAAAAACCAACAGGCATTGCAGACATGTATAGCAAATTCAGACCAGTAAAGAGGGTGTCGCCACTTAAGCACCAACCGGAAAGCTCTGAAAATAACGAGAGCGATGACCAAAAGAATCAAAAGGTGGACTACAAGAAAGGCAATGACTCTCCATCCATGACTGAGAATGATCATCAAGCTCCAGGTAACGACAACAGCCTAAAAACTAAATGTGTTGAACCTGGAGTTTTGCTCGGTGAGCTGGAGCACTATGATTTGGACATGGATGAAATTTTGGATGTGCCTTATATTAAATCGAACCAGCAGCTTGCTGCTTTTACAAAGGCAGCTCCTGAAAAACGGATTTTGAATGTGTATTCAACACTGAATGGTCGTAGCAGCGATTCCGGACCTGTAGGGGACACTGAAAAGGCCCCAACAGGAACAACGCAGTTCTGTGTTCTGTCCCCTGTGAAAGGCTCTCAGTTGAAAAAAGCACAGTCCATTGTCGCTGATCAGCAAAAGCAATTAGTGGAAGAACATGAGTTTCCACAGCCACTTGTTAAAAGTGGTTCAGTCCACGAACCTGAAGCCCACAGCAAGGGTTTTCTCAATAGGACTAATGCTGATAAAATGGAGAAGTCTGTATCCCACTGTCAGCTGAGGGCTTTCCATCTGCAAAGTACCGAAAGCAAGTTTGACAAACTGAGCAGCAATGTGAACTGGAACAGTTCTGGAAATTCAGAAGAAAAGAATGAGGCTGTGAAAAAAATTAAGAGCATCTTAAATATCGTGAAAGAGGGACAAATTTCACTTCTGGTAAGTTTTTAAAATAATTCATAAGGCACAAATCCAAAAATATACATTTCCCCTCCTTGCATACAAATTATTTATAATCTGCAAAATATACATTGATTGTAGCCTGCTGTGAAAATATCTTTTAAAAGATTTATTAAGCAAAATATATATTCTACCTTTGTTATTTACATGTAATTTTGTTTTTTAAATTGGTACAGTTTCAGTTGTATAGTTACTAACAGAATGAGTTCAATTTCTATTTAGAGGCCAGTGATAGAAACAGAGAGTCTTCTGTTTTGTTCTAATTATTATTCAAGGAGTGCTTATCCCAGCTTATTGCAACAGCTTTTATGAACAGGAGTTCACACAGAAGCCCCTATTGGCTTCTAACCCACACAAAGAGTCTCAGCTTTATGATCAGACATGAAAAAAGGCATTTCCAAAGTAATAGTACACAAGTGAATAAGGTTGATGTAAGGAAAACTAGTTTTATGTGCACTGTTCACTATATACCTGGTTTTGCTTTGATTCCCCTGGACAATGTTTTCAAAAACAGTACAGTTGTTAATTAGATTCACCATAAAGCAATATATGCTATTACTTTATTAGACTGCAATTGCAAAAGCTGTGAGTTATTCTTTTCTTTGTGTTATTTGATACAGCTTGTCTGAATAAAAGTATTGAGTGTAACTAGGGGCTGATGCTAACCATATCTTTTCAACTGAAACCCTGGAATTCAGTGGGGGTTTACTACAATATCAGTATATTTTACAGCCTAAAACTGTCAGTTATCTGTATTTTGTTAATTGCTGTCATTTTTGCCTTTTCTCTTTCCATTTATTTATTCAGCCATTTAGTGTTTATGTTTTTTTTTTCTCTTTACAATAAAGATCAGTTGTGATACCTTAATTCACTGCTGAGCTTTTTCTGTTGGGGTAAGCTGATCTTTTTGTGTCTTATTATTACTGAAAAACTGAAGATGATGTTAATCCTAAAATAGTAATGGTGTCACTAAATTCTAATGCAACTAGCAAAAAATGCAGGATAGATGTTACAATCACAGAGTGGAATGAGCTTGTGCATTTATTTTTTCTTGATCTGATGAACTGGTAGACACAAAATAAATCCACACAATGTAGTGTTATATTGTTCTAAATGAATCCCTTAGGAACAAGGGACTATTGTATTACAGTAGATCAATATTCATCCTTGCCTAGACCAGCTCTGCCTTCAAAAAAATGAGTGGCATTATACAATTAATTTTCAGTCTTATGCCTCACCAGCCTAGAAGGAAACACTGTTTTTTAATCCTCTGGGGCATTCCAATTATTTTGTGTCTTTTCTTTGAAGAGTTATAGATGGTTATATGTGGACACATGATATTGGACATTGAGTCCCAGCTCTAATTCACTATTTCCAATCTTTTGATGATGCTTTTTTTCATATCGTTCATAAAAGGTTAGTTCCATTGATTCTTTACATACTTAGACATGACACTTACCTTAACGGTTAATTATTCTGATATACATGAAACTGCCTTATAAAAGCTGAAACATTGTAGCAATTTATACAGATCTAAATATTTCTGGTATGGTCTGCTATAAAGGGAAAAATCAATACCGAGAGCATTTAATTATTTTTGAAGCCAGGGTTCAAAGGACCCATGTGTAATAAATAAATAAATAAATAGTTATAGCCACATTGATCTATCTGGAAAAAACATACCGTTTGATTAACTTTCTTTATTAGAATCATTCAAAATAATACATGGAAGTGTGAAAGCTTTCTGGTTTTTTGGAAAGTCAGGTGTTTTAAAAACCAAATGATGGAGAGAAGCCAGTTAGGAAACGTTGAAGTTCAGAATCAGTTTGATTATGGTGAATGTTGATTAAATGCATTTGTTAATGGTAGTTGCAATAAATGTTCTAATATTAGAAATAATATCTTATGTCATGAAGAGTTACGAAGAATTAAAAAATGTTCTGTCTGCCTTGTTGTCATTTTGTTGCTCCTAAAACGGATATAGTGCAAATGGGGTTTGGATTTTGTTTGTACACAACAAGAAATTCTTAAATCTATGTCAGATAAACAATAAGATTAGGGTGGAGAGGAGAAAATGCTATAAATGAAGAATACACCATTTGGTCTTCTCTAACTTTGCCAGCTCACATTAGAGTCTTTTGGAAGATTTAAATCTGCAAAATTAGGGCATTATTTCTTTCATTTATTAAACTTATACCCCACTGTAGTCAATTGGCTGTCAGGAGCTTCCAAGTTATATAATAAAGTAGCAATTAAATGAATATCAGTGATGGGAAAAATGCAAAAAGAATTAAAAATGGTGTATTACAGTAGATCAAGAATATATCCTCTGAAATAATTTGGTTTTCAATAATGTCTTAAAAGTCAGCAAGGAGCGGGGTAAGTCTAAGGGAAATCCATTCCAGCATGGAAAACTAGCTCAGCATCCCTCACATCCTGGAACATAGGGTATATATAAATAAAATGACAATTATTCAAAGTATTACAAAAACAGTTTTCTAATCCATGTATAGTGTATTGTTCTTAAAATTCTTACTGGACCCTGCAGCCAAAACTCAGCAAACACAGGATGAATTTCCTATTGATTTTTACTGTGGGGAAAAACATTAAGAAACATGACAGATATGTTTTTCTAAAAAAAACAGTTTTCAAGGTAAAAAAGGACCTAAATATCCTGCTCCTTCATGTATTTATAATATCATGTCACAAGCCTGCAGCTTTTGAACACCAAGCGGGGGAAAGTAGAAATTTTCAAAAGTGTGGTTTTGGTCATTTAAAATTATCCATTCCTGGTCTGACTCTCATTAATAACTTTTTAAAAAGATGTATTTAAATTTCACAATGAGTTATTGTTCAATTACATACAGGTAATTTTCAACTTACACCACTTGCTTAGCAACTGTTTGCATATCTAGCAGATCTACCTGGGGTTCCTTACAACTCAGATTTGAAGTTCCAGGGGTCAGAAATGTTCATGTGACTGTACTTCAAGTACTCAGCAACTGGGACACATTTACACCTGTTTGCAATGTCCCATAGTTACATGACTGTGCTTATGATGGTTTTTGCAAAAAAAAAAAACCACCCAGCATTTACTTCCAGTTTTTGGCAAAACCACACCCATAGCAAACAATCAGTTCACATAACAAACATGGCATTCCCTTAATGTCCGTGGTGATTTGCTTAATGACAGATGTACAAAAAGTCATAAAATCAGATGGACAGGCTCCATTCTGGTAGTAACTTGAGGACTACCTGTATCAATATAAAAACATACAATAAACATAACCTGTTTATAGTTGACCTTGAATTAATGAATTAACACTTCCAGTTTTTATCTTTTTGCACAGCCACATCTTGCAGCAGACAATCTGGACAAAATCCATGATGAAAGTGGCAACAATCTTTTACATGTTGCAGCATCGAGAGGACATGCTGAGTGCTTACAGCATCTTACTTCTCTAATGGGTGAAGACTGCTTGAATGAGCGGAACAGTGAACAGCTAACTCCAGCAGGCTTAGCAATAAAGGTAATATAAAGTTCTATGATATTTAAGAGACATAGTACCCATTTGTCAGTAGGCATTTGCTTAGCCATAATAATATGCACTGTATTATTGTAGGAACCATAAGAATGAAATGAAAAACTGGTGTGACCATAAAAGTCTTCACTTATAATAGATATAATTGTGCTTTTAAAAAAAGGAAGTGGAGAGAAGTGGAGAATATCACAAAGTATCAAGACCTGAAAATTGAAAGATTATGGCATAAAACTGGCCATAGTGCTCCCAGTGATTATTGACACTTAGTAAATCTTGGATGGCATTTAGAAAATCTGTACATTGATAAAATTTCCATTTCTCAATTTCAAAAGGCCATATTGCTTAGATCCATATATATAATACAAAGATACATTATGTCGTCGTAGGTTCTTGGGAAGAACTCAGTGTGTATAAAGGCCAATGTTAGCTAAAGAACTGGCAACCTGTGACTTCATACTGATGGGAAGAGATAATAATAATATGTTAAGTAGAAGAACTGGCTCACATTCATACTTTTCCTGATTAGGAATTCACTTATCTCAGCCCAGGTCCTGGGTAAATAGCTAATTTTTTTAAATCTTCCTAATTGCCAATTGAAAATTCATTGAAACATTATTCCAAAGGACAAGCATAGCTAGAAAATAGGCATACCTATTTCAAGGAAGGAATCCAAAAATCTGCCTGCCTTTTAGAATGGGTGGGACCAGTAGATATCCTTGGGTAGAAGTGGTTCCACAAATAATCTAGTCCTGTGCCAGATAGGGCTATTCTAGATTATGATCAGTACGCTTGAAAGGCACCCAGAAATTAATGGAGAGTCAGTCTAGT
This sequence comes from Pseudonaja textilis, assembly GCF_049901715.1. Lineage (NCBI taxonomy): Eukaryota > Metazoa > Chordata > Lepidosauria > Squamata > Elapidae > Pseudonaja > Pseudonaja textilis. The sequence goes on along the minus strand of NC_141991.1, from coordinate 205,563,436 downwards.
GTCTAGTCTCTTTATTCTTCAATAACACGAAAGAAACAAAAAAGGACCACTAGGGATCATTTTGCCAAATGCCTCAAAGTGGCAGTCTGTAGAAAGGAAGCACTGGAGCATTGCAGGAAGATGTTGCAAATGGTGTATAATCATGCCGGCCACATGACTGCAAAATTATCCTTGGACAATTCAGCTAAGAAACAAGATGAGCATCATCCCCTAGAGTTAGGCACAAGCTGATAGGAGAAATCTTTACCTTTTTACTGAAAACAAGAATAATATGAAAAGTACTATAAAGGCACATATACTGTCAAATGGCCATCAGTTGAGACAATGAGGAAGAACCAGCCTTCAACTTGCTGCTCTGTTGGCCTTTATTACCATTGAATGTTTCTCTTCTCTGGCTTCTCTTTAGCAACAGTGCTCACTGGACCAAGCACAAAAAAATTAATACAAAATTAATTTGAAAACCACAACGTATGATTACTCAAATAAATAATTCATATTATGTTCAAAGAATTGTACTCTGACATAAGCTTGCATAGGAATACAGCCTTAAGTTACAAACCAATGCATGCTTACTAGTTTTATGGAACTCATGGAGAAATCTATGGAGAAATACTAACTTGTAATGCACACTTAATTTGGAGAAGGAACTGTATATATTTAGTAGAGTATTATTTTCAAATACTGTAATTGTGTATCATAAGAGCATTGAAATAAAATACTTTATTAGCAAGAGCATCTAATAAACCAACTTCTGCTTCAAAATGACTAAGTAGAATATATAGAAAGACACAGGTATCCTGTCTTTGAATCACTTCTAAGGCAGTTGCAATTTATGACTATGAAAATGAAGAATAAGCTATGTTATAGGTACAGTAACATACAGAGTACAATTGGGAGATCCATCAAAAAGATGTCAATTTAATGTTTTCATTAAATTGCCAGTAGAGTTTTTCTTGACCTTATATTTGCACAAGAGTTGCCAGTGGTATAAGCATATACCCATAGTTTGTGCAGCTCAGCTGCATTATGATTCGGCCCTTATCTAGTGCGCAATCTTCAAAATTACTTTTTGCAATACATATAGCTCTTGGGAGGGGGAGGGCATCTTTAATGTTTTTATGGGGCCTTAATGTTCTTTAAATATATTATATCTTGTTTAATTGCTGTATAATCAGTTTTCATTACAGTACTTTACAAAACAGACACAGTAGTCTTCTTCAGCTGCAGAAGTTTCATACTAACATGGTCCTTCTGTGTATGCTGTTATATTTTACAGGTACTCAGCAGTACTATAAAATGTAATTTGTTCTTGTATTTCATAGCTGTCAGCTGACATTTTTCCAGAAGAAATGTGTTATTTTTCAGTGCATTCGTTTGCATGTCTACTAAGAAATAAATCCTTTGGACTTCAGTGAGACTTGCTGCCACATAAGCATACAAAGGAATGTAGCTCTTTTTTGTTTTATGTGCCCACCAGGTTTTGAAAGAGCATATTTATTTTCATGAGATAATGTGAAAAGGTTTTAATATCTAAAATATCTTAGTTTTAAAAATTGCACATTGAAATAAAGATGTGTAAGAAGCTCTTATTTCATCTCATTTATCCTTATTTATACAATCACACTGAAAAAAGCTTTAAATTTTATCCAAAAAGTAACCTATTTTCATAAACTTGCTGCAGGACATTGTTGCATCTTAGAGTCATAGTAGTGTCACCTATCATGGGACTGTTGTTAAAAATATGTGGGGAAATGCTACAAATATATAATTAACATACTCTAACCCCAGAGGTATTTGGGGTATTATTTTTGTTAGAACATCAAGATTAAAAACACAGTTGTCTAACCCTTTGATTTCTCTAACAACAGACCCCATAATCAAAATCAGAAAAATTGAAAAAAAGCTGTGGGAAATACAGCAGAATTTTGGTCTGAAATGCACCCTTACCAGATAGAACTATTGTTTCCTTTTATATTAACAACAACCTATGATCTATTATCTTCTTCCCCCTCAAAATCTGCATTTTATTATACAATGTCAATTTCATGTTTAAATTATTTTTAATATTAACATTATGAACTGGGATAAGATTGTGCTTCCAGAGTGTTAGAGCTGTAGCAGCCATCCTGTCTGGGAAATGTGGGAACTGTAGTCCTAAACATCTGGGAAGCAGCAGTGATTGCTAAGAGTTTGCGTGAAATAAATATATATTTACAGAAGAATTCTTACAAGCATGCCATCAAGGAAACACTGATGCATTCAAGACTATTTTAATTCTTAGGCCACTTAGAAGCAAATGATGTTTGCACAGCAGAAATGACTCATAAATTGTAAATAAGTCTGCAGTCAGTGCCATTATGATAATAAGCACATAAGAAAGCAGCCTGGCATGTGAACTATTGGGACAGATATTTATTTGTGTGTGTTTGCAGTTGTGATGATGGTATGCTTACAAATAAGAGGAACTGGAGGGAAAAAAAAGTCTTCCTTCTCTTTCTTTTTCTTAGAATGGTCAGCTGGAGTGTGTGCGATGGATGGTGAGTGAAACAGAAGCTATTGCAGAATTGAGTTGTTCTAAGGATCACCCAAGCCTTATCCACTATGCCGGATGCTATGGGCAGGTACAGAAAGACAGATGTCACATACATATGTATATAAAATAATTGATTCAGGCTGCCCTCAGTACATTTTGTATTCTGTTTAGCCATAAAAATAGGAACATTTGAGTAATATCTGTACCAAAGATGGGATTATTAATTTTTTTTTCTGAGTACAGGTAGTCCTTGTCTTATAAAAGTTCAAAGTTACAACAGCACTAAAAAAGTGACTTATGACCCTTTTTCACATTTATGACCTTTCAGCATCCCCATGGTCACGTGATTTATATTCAGATGCTTTACAACTGACTCATATTTATGACGGTTGCAATGTCCCAAGGTCATATGATAATCTTTTGCAACCTTCTGACAAGCAAAGTCAATGTGAAATCTAGATTCACTCAACAATGCTGTTACTAATTTAACAACCACATTGATTCACTTAACAAATGTAGGAAGAAAAGTCGTAAATTGAACAAATTTCTCACTTAGCAATATAAATTCTGGGTTCAATTCTGGACATAAGTCGAGGACTAACTGTACATTGTTTAATTGCATTTTATCCTAAGTGTGAAGGTTGAGACTGGCACAACAAGACCCAGTAGGTTTAAGAGAACCATTATGTAAACACTTATCAGTTGTGTCCCACAGTCATCAAAAGGAGAGACGAGCATAAGACTCTAATCTTTGCACTGCTGTAGGCAAGTCAGCTGCTCTGTTTAAAGCTTTGCTCTTGTTTGCAATGAAGTTTCTAATCAAGCCGAGTCATGTCTGAGAATCCTCAGACAAATCACACAAAGAGCTGAATAAGGCAAATATCTGGAGAACTGAAATTTACTTTCAACCCTGAAGTGAAGCCTAAATGCAAAGTCCTTTCAAGTGTTAAGAACTGCAGAAATAAATTCAAAACAATTCTAACATGTAAGAATTGCAAGATACTTTTTAACATAGTCAAAAGTTATTCACGCACAAGATAACCCATATAAACATCAGAATTGGCTGCAGGTCAAGGGAAATATTTTTACAAGGAACTGGTGTTTTTGAATGGATTCAGTACACAATTATTTCCTCTTGGCACTTGGCACACATGATATCTGTTTTTTGAGTAAATACTTCCTATGATAGGAAATGTTTTCTAAAAAGGGTGGGAGTAGCGCTAAAGAATAGATCCCTTGATGTCAATGTTGACCTGCAAAGCTTGTACAGGATGTTGGGGGGAATGGGGGGAGCCTTGCCTTAGTTCAAGGTCTGAATTCAGGAATATCCTTGAACCTAAAAATTTTCAGAAAGAGTAAAGGAGCCAGCTGGATCCTTGCCAGATGGTGACATCAGAAGGAGATGTAGATTGAGCGCTTCTCCAGTAAAGTGTATCTTTAGACCGTGAATTATGTTAATAGCAAAAATGAGCCTTATTTGTTTTTCAACTTTTATGCCAAAGAAACTGGCTCAACAAACACATCTTTGGTCCTAATAGTTGGAAAGAAATCCTGCATTTTAGTTTAATATACAAATGAGACCTGTTTGGTGGGTGTGGAGTTCATCTTTAGCATTTTAAAATATTTTTATACAAAGTATAAAATGGAATTCCTCTGAACTTGCTCAAATCTATTATACACACACACACACACACACACATGTGATCTCATTTTGGCACCTTTTTCATTGGCGCTGTCTCCTTCAATTTGTTAGGAGTGATTAATTCAAAAAGCTCAGTGCATGTAGTTTATATATGATTGTAGAAAACATACAAATGGTCACTTGATTGTGGAAAACGTACAAATGGTCACTAACTAAAACTAGACTTTCTACCATAAAAGAATAGTTCTGAAGAAAAACTAACTTTAGATTATATAAGCCTTTTCTTCAACATATAAATCTGTAAGATGGATTCCATCTTAGTCATATGGAAAAAATGAATAATCTTAAGTACTTGTTCCAATGATTTTTTTTTAAATCTGTTGTCTGACTGATTACAGATTTTTGGTGTAACAATTTTTAACTATATTGATTAACTCGTATTGCTGTTCTCATAATTCAAACCAAATCAGCTTTCAGCTCTACCAGGTTTTTTTCAGGGCTTTGTGTGCTGCAATACATTTTGTTTATTTCTATATAATTCTATCTCTATATTTTATTATATGTCAGCAACAACTGTTTTGCTTCAATAGCACTTATACAAAATTTTATTACAGTTTTACTAATCTCATTCTTCCATTGCTTTAAATGAGTTTATCTTGGAGAACAGGATGGGTTTATTACAGTTCACTGCCTTTACTTTGCCTGTTTCACTGGTGATTTCTAGCAATCCTGGTTACTAGTTCATAATTAATCATAGCATTTTAAAGCAAATTTGTCAGTTTGATCATAAATAGATTTCTATCATTTTATTTATTTGCTATAATTATGCACTGCTGAATCTGCTGATGACTTTAGAATTTAGGGAAGTTCTAAATCTAAACATAGTTACAATATAAGAAATAAAAAATAAAGGATACTAAGAGAACTATGGTGCTGGAGAAGACTCCTGCAAGTCCCTTGGACTGCAAGGCGATCAAACTGGTCAGTCCAAGGGGAGATCAACCCTGAATGCTCTTTGGAAGGCCAAATCTTGAAGAGGAAACCCAAATACTTTGGCCATCTAATGAGAAGGAAGGACTCACTGGAGAAGAGCCTAATGCTGGGAAAGATTGAGGGCAATAGAAGAAGAGGATGACAGAGAATGAGGTGGCTAGATGGAGTCAATGAAGAAGTCGGTGTGAGTTTAAATGGACTCCAGAAGATGATAGAAGACAGGAAGGCCTGGAGGAATGTTGTCCATGGGGTCACGATGAGTCGGGCACGACTTTGCAACTAACAACAACAACAACAAAGAGAACTAAATATATCTTAATGAAATCTGGGTGAAGAAACATATTTTATTTTTCACAAATAGTACTTGAAGGAATGACTACCATTAGCTTCAGAATCTCACTGGTTGACTTTGAGGCAAACAATCTCTCTCAACCCAACCCATAAGGAACTTGTGGGGGAAAATCAGAGAAGAGATCATTATGCCTTTCTCCTTGAGTATTGAACACAAGGCAGGTATATATCCAAAAAATAAATAACTTCCCAAGAAGCGGAAATCAACAGTGGATCAATTACCAAGCAAAACAATAGACATTTTTTCCTGGATGTGTTCAAGCAGAGGCTCTTGACAGGGGAATTTTAAATTGGATTCCTTCAATGAGAAAATATCTAGTCTAAAAGATCTCTTGCCATTCCATAATTTGAAGATATAGAATAATCATAATAACTATCTTTACTTAACTTTAATTAAATATTATTTATCTCTATTATTTATCTCTATTATTTTTTTGTTATGTCCCTGGCCATGTCCTTTTAGGAATGTGGAGCTTCAGCATACTACTTAGATATGAGTTAGGGTTTAAATATTTAAAACACAAATCTCATGATAATTTGTGCATTTCTCAATTTATTTATTTAATGTATACCCTATCCATCTCACTTAGAAGCAACTCCGGGTGGTTTACAAGAGAGTTGAAAAAACTATAAAATATTAAAATCAAATTAACATCAATTAACATTAAAATTACCCAAAGTAGCAAGAATGGGAGCAAAGTGACCTCAGAGTGCAATAGAAACTTTCCCTCAGTCCAATATCCACCTCCAATATGATACATCCCCATTGGGGAACCAGACCAATTGGCAGAACCAGGTTTTAAGGACCCTACAGAAGACCAAACAGGTGGGTGTAGATCTCATCTTAAAGGGCACAGTGTTCTGGTGGGCAGGAGCCTCCAGCTTCTTCTGGAGCTTTCCCAGAAGAATTCCTTGACTGAAGGAATTCCTTGGTCTGCAGCATGCCCCTTCTGCTAGCGCTGGTGGGGTAGGCCAATCCCATTGGGGTGAGACAGTTCTCCAGGTAGCTTGCAGCAATGCCTTAAAGGGCTTTAAAGGTGATATTCAACACCTTGAATTAGGTCCAGCAGCAAAATAGCAACCAGTGCAGCTCATACAACAGCAGTGTTACATGAGTCAACCTAGGGGCCCCAAGAACTGCCATGCAGCTGCATTCTGTACCATCTGTAGCTTCTGAATCCTCTTCAAGGGTACCCCCAGAGCAGATTGCAAAATCCAGCTGTGAGATAACAGGTGCTGAGAGCCTGAGCAAGGGGACTGATGATTCAGCAATATTTAGTCCATTGAGAAAATATCTGCTTGTTAATCATAGTTTTCCAAATTGATCAAGACATAGGAAGTGTCTATGTAAACATCAAGCTTTGTCATTGTCAGTTAAAAGATTCAGCTGCTCACTAGATCATAGGATGGCTGTTAGAAAGAAGCCTAAGATGCCTCTGACATAATGTGTTGGCAGATAAACAGGTTCTAAGTGGGAAATAGTTCAGCTCCTAAAATTCTTGTAACGCTATGCTTTCCTGCCATGAAAATGATTAATTTCAGTTTGGGGCACCAAAGAGCTGGATACTGCTGCCCCATGATATATTAAAGTTAATCCTATTATTCACAATATTTAATTACTGTTTTCATTGTAAGAGAAAAAAACACACAAAATGCTGAAAAGATATTACAGTAATCCAAATAGTAAAATATAGACTAATTCGTTTAACAGATCATTTTACAACAAGGTTACTACAAGGTTGTAGTACAAATAGACAAATCATTATTTGATATAACTGGGGGGAAGCAGGTGCCATCAATAGGTGCTAATAGCAGTCTTGCCTGAACTTGAATGCTATAGTTAGGAGACCATAACTAATAGATAACACATGTTCACAATGCTATCTTGCATTTTTGTACTTTAAATCTTTATTGATAAATAGCCAACAGTTTTTATCTATTTAGTTCAAATATTTAATGCCAAGAAAAGAAAGAATAAATATTTTAACTATATCCGTTTTGATTGCACTCATATTTTAAAGTCAATCATCATAGAAGTATCACAAAACCACATGCCTATTTATTTGAGATAGTTCAATAATACTTACTCCCCATATAGAAAAGTTTCCAACTGTAGGATGAGAGTATTTAAAATTTAAGAAATACTCAGTGTAATTTTAATAGCATCTAACACTTGTTTTCTATGAACTAAAAAAGCAACTGGTATTAAATTCTGTTGTACAGGTACTCTCTCAACATACTGTGTTATTTTATTCATGTATATATCACACCATTTTAATTATCAATATTTACTGTGCATGTTTTGTTCTTTCCATAGTGTATAAACATCTCTTTTTCCTATAGGAAAAAATCCTTCTGTGGCTTCTTCAGTTCATGCAAGAGCAAGGGATTTCTTTGGATGAAATTGATCAGGATGGTAATAGTGCAGTTCATGTGGCTGCTCAGCATGGATATTTAGGATGTATACAGGTAAATAATCAAAACAGGAATAGGCCTGCTAAACTTGTGGCCTCTAGATGTTGCTGAGCTACACATCCTAGGAGCTCCAACCAACATGGTGAGGGATGCTGGTAACTGACAGCAACATTTGGAAAGGCAAAAATAACAGCATTGTGAAATATTGCTAACTTGAAACATAACATCTATTACATTGGATGATAGTTGATGTGTGCTATGTTCTAGAACAGTGTTTCTCAACCTCAGCCAGGTATATTGACTTCAAGGCAGGGGTGTCAAACTGGTAGCCTACAGGCCAGATTCATCACACAGAGAGCATGCCCACCCCAGCTCCATGAATGGGGAAAACAGTGCAAAATGTCACATGACAGCAATGTAACACAGCAAGTTTGAGACCCATGCTTTAAGGTATGTAGGCTTCAACTCCCAGAATTTGCAGTCCACATATTTTAAAGTTGTTGAGATTGAGAAACACTGTTCTAGTATACTCAGAACAGAATGAGGTAGTATGTTTGGCCTGTAGGAGAAATAAGATTTTGCATAAGATACGGACAAAATGGGAAGGTATTGTTTCTAGCTCAAAACACTTAGAATGTTATGTTGGAACTTTTGAGTTTCTGTTGATATCATGAATCAAGATTTCAACTGCCCAATGTTGAGCTACATTCCCCACAAAAAGAAAGAAGAAAGTTGGTCATCTAATTCAGGAAAAAATATTATACAGTATTCATATCAGTGACCTGTACATAATTTTAAATAATATTCTGGAATGGATATTTTTCATTAAAAGAATTATATGGAACTAGGCCATCTATCATACTACAAATAAACAAAATGTTTAAAAAATTATGATATTTATGTAGTTACCAAGCACAAGTAAATTATATTAAAGTATAAAAATTAGTTTACAATCCCCAAGCCATGACACAACCTTTAAGCAGCCCTAATGTTGTAAATTGAATGTTGACACAATCTAAATTACTGCATGTCTCTCTCACCTCTAGTATCTTTTAAGTGGAATGCGTCTATCTAATGATCTAATTTCCTATAGATGCTCTGTTTATGTAAATGCTAAACCTTACTATGATTCTGGAGCTTCTGAAACTCTCAATAAGGAAAAGGGCAATCTACTTTTTATTTTATAATAGCAGTTATTTATTAATAACAGTTCAATCAAATAATTCAGCTTTAATTCTATGGATCAGTTATTGCACTAGTAACAAGTACTATCAAGTTTGGCAAGTGCTCTGCATAGTATATTGTTCAATAGTATTTCAGTTAACAATATAATTACAATATAGTAACTCAAAAGAATATATTTATTAAATAAAATATAACTACCGGAAAATGAAATTGGAACTTTTGTATCCATGGTAAGCTATTTAACATTAAAAACTTAAGGCCATCATTGACATGACGTTCTTTGAAGTATTACAAAGTATTACACCACATTCTTTGAAGCTTTTTAAAATTAAGAACATATTAAAGACCTAGAAGGAACAGATCATTAATTCTCCTAGTTCATTCAGCTTCTAAAGATCATACAAAAATTATTGTAACCTTCTCAGCACAAATGCTATATCTCATCCTTTTTTCACCAAAAAGCTAAAATACGCTGCTTATACCAGTTCATTTTATGCTCCTTCCCCCTGAATCTTGCTACATTCATCATATCTGGCTTCATCCAATCAAGCAGGACTGAAACCACTTAGAACCTCACAAGAAAACCTAAGAATTTAGAAAAAGTTAATATTTATTGAAGAAAGTTACACCATAACCCCCCCAAAAAATTCAGTAACTACAGTTAGCTTTATTCAGAAACTAACTTTACTAAAAAAAATTTAAAAAGTAGTTCAAATGGTTTTGTGCTTTGTTTTTGTTCCTTTCCTATGTAATAGTCTACTCTTTGAAGGGAGCTGGCCTTGTTTCCTTCGGTGCTTTGTTTTTGAAATGGTGAAATATGTTCTAATTTGGTTTTCTTTTTTACTAGCAGTGTGAGAATTCACTCTCCCATATCTCTTCATACATTAATAGTTTGCATAAGCTAGACATCCCCAAGCTGGTTTCACTAACTTCTATGGGGACTTACAACTCCCATGATTTCCAGACAGACTGTCTATTGGTTTTGTTAGCTAATTCTTGAAGTTGTATATCTATTATATCTAGTGGGAATAAAATTGGAAAGGCTGCCATAGACTTCTCTAATATATACTGAACCCAATGCCACTCAATATAATAGCTGCTCTTAATATTTATATATATTTTAGACTCTGGTGGAATATGGAGCAAATGTGACTATGCAAAACCATGTTGGAGAAAAACCTTCCCAGAGTGCTGAACGGCAGGGATATACTATGTGTTCACGTTACTTGGTAGTAGTGGAAACGTGTATGTCACTGGCATCCCAGGTTGTGAAGTTAACAAAACAGCTAAAAGAGTAAGTATTAATTGATTGTGGTATTTCAACACAGGGCTTTATTAATGTTGTATATAATTTACACTGCTTTATGGTTCATGCATATCTGTGCAGTAGATTATGTAATACTTTGAGTTGACGATGTACCACCAGTCAACAGTCAGTGAGTCCTTAACTGGCTGCATATCTTATTATTTATGTTTATGTCACCTTGGGACATCTGATGGACATATTGAAAACACGTTCCATGGATAAACATAAACTATGAAAGGGTTCTCCAGGAATGCAATCTAAGCAAGGCATGTTGAAATAAACCTGAATTCCCTAGACTCTGAGACTAATGACACATAAAATGTCACTTGTAACGTAGAATTCTTACTTTCAATTCTATTTTTTTTTTCATAAATAATTTTTATCCACCATTGTATCACAGTTTCTTTCATTATGCCATGGCACTCTATATATAGAAATGTGGATATAAAATATTTACATGCGTATGAAATTATTCATAATTTCTCTCTAAGAATCTGTAATTTATTCAAAACTTTCCTATTCAGCACTAGCTCAGTGATAAGAATTAGAAAGCAGATTCACCCCAGTTGCTTGATTAAACAAGGAGAATGCCATTCCAAGCCTAGCTCTATTGCTTTATTGACAAATAGTTCTCTAAGATTGTTAAGCATACTGAAGAAACTCCCACCATTCACACTTGGGGTTAGGACTGATAGAGCACAAAGTTTATTGCTGGAAAAGAAGAAAGCACTGTTGATTCCAGAGAAATGGTCAATCTAGTTCAGGGTTGTGGAATTCCTGGCCCATGGGGTGGATGCGTCATGTGCTGGCCATGCCCATGCCCAGTTTAGCGAAGGGGGAAAAGGTCCCAATACATCACATGAAGACATGAGTTTGACACCCCGATCTACTTCCTTAGATTGTTTGTTTGCTTAATTTCTATGCTGCTCAGTTAGTTAATCTGATTTTGTATAATTTAATTCAGGGGTGTCAAACTGGCGTCATCACAGTGGCGTCACGTGACATATCGGGACTTTTTAGTTGGAAGACAAAATAGATCGAGCCACAATAGCCAGAAATAATAAATGAAAATAATTCAGAAAACTGCAAAAGGTAATTTTGCAACTTTGTGTTACAAACCAGTGCTGACAGATAGTAGGAGTATAAATAGCACAAAGAAGAAATACTATTTGTTGGCAAGAAAAAGAAAGGCAAAATCTTCTGTGTTTCTAGTACTACAAACTAGGCTAGTGGTGAGCCATTTAAAATATGTTTTGCCATTTCCTGATCCTTTGCTATGCTGTATGAGCATTTCCATTTGTAAGTACCACAGATTCAGCCTACATATGGTTGAAATCATGTGGATGCTTTCTAGCTTTAAATTTGTCCTTTCAAAAGCTCTACAACTGAGAAGCGAGTTAATAATCTATGTCCTTTGAGCCAGGAAATTATCCACTTAAATATACCACAGCTGGACTTGTGCTGTCAGTTTTGTTCCACATTTTAAGCAAATCATTCTGAAAGTGAAAGCAGTAATGAGGAGGTGGCTGTATTTTTATGCACACTCTGGCAGTATCATATGGCTTTAAACTGAGAGAAGGAAAAATATAGCTGTTCTGGAAATTTTCTATTTCAGAGGTAAACAATAGCCAAGGTTTTATAGAAGAGAGAAAAAATGGTATCATAATGTAGAATTTAACAGCCCACTAGCCACATGTGTGATGGACAAAAGCTATCAATTTCCAAAATGTTTACAGGAAGCACAATAAATTTAGGATACTTCGTATATGTTTCTGTATATTCTAATAGAGTGATTACCGAAAGAAAACATGAGTCCTGTTACATCAAGCCAAAGATCCAAACTCCTGCAAACTCATTACTATTCCTTGTTCCCAAGTATACCAAAATCACGCTCTGTGTAGTACAGGACAGTCAAACTCCAGGCCCGCAGGCCAGATGCATCACACACTAGCCACACCCATGCCTGGTTTAGCGAAGGGGGGGGATATCCCAATATGTCACAAGATGACACCGTGACAATGTGAAATTACTAGAATTCTGACACAAATAGGTATACCTGCTTATAAATTATGTCATTCTTTCCTTACAAATCAATATCATATTTGCATCTTTCTCATTAAAGACATCAGATCACCAATTAACACTTATAACCGAACAAATTATGTCATATTGTAGCCCCTCAGAGGGTATCATTCAACAAAAATAGAATGGAATGGAATAGAATAGAATTTATTGGCCAAGTGTGATTGGACACACAAGGAATTTGTCTTGATGTAAATGCTCTCAGTGTACATTAAAAAAAAAGGTAAGCAATTTACCTTGCAAAAATGGCAAAAATCTTCTGAAGGGGGGAGGGGAAAAAGTAAATGAATTAAATTAAATTATTAACAAATAGAACTCAATTTCTTGACAGTAATTTTAACACTTTTTGGCTTAACTAGGAACCAGAGATTTCTGAGCAGATTGCAGATTTGTTTAAATTTAAAAATGAGGTGTCACATCACCTACCTTATCTGCCCCAAATAGTTTTACAAGTCTGGAGAAAAGCTTTTCTTTTCTTACTGTAACAATTGCAAATATTTCTACTGCTTAATTACTCAATTAACATGAAGAAATCAGAGAATGGAGACTCCAAAATCTGACACCACATTTCCTCAAAATGCAAAGCAATTTTGGGAAGTGGATATAGAGAACTAAACAAAAAGACTTGAGCTAAGTGAATGGAATTAAAAATGAAATGGTGAAATTATTTGGGATGAAACCAAACCGAGGAAGGTGTGTTTTAGGATATAATTAAAACAAATGTTATAAATGTCAAGAAAAGGTTAATGAGAAAACATAATGTGAGAATGTTGACAGATGTAAAGCTGCAGGTAGAGATAGTATAACTGTAGAAATGTTGAAATATGTATGTGGTGTGCAACTCACTTAACATGTGTGCAAAAGCTGCATCTGTGTTTGATGACTGGAAGAATGCTTTTATTATTCCCCTGCAGCAAAAGTGACTGTAATAACTACAAAGGGATGAGTTTGTTAAGTGTGCCTGGGAGGATGTTAGGCAGGATTTTGATTGAAAGAGGTGATAATGAGAAAACCTGAAAAATACACTGTAGTTATATGCCAGGCATGAAGTACACAGATTTTTGCTCTGGTAGCAAGATGTTAAAAAATGTACAGTGAAATGGGCCAAAAGAAAGGGAAAGATTGAACAAGATGTATTCGATGGAGTTTATGACATCCTGGAAAAGAAAAAGAATTTTAAAAAACAGAAAGAACATAAAGGGGAGAGGGGGTAAGAGTTTTGCTTTTTAAAGGAGTTGCTGAAGGGTGTGCTTATCATAACTAGTCATTTAAAGCCTATTTTATTTGTTCGTGTAGTTATGCCATAAGTGAGTTATTCAAAGTTCTGTTTTGCAGTGTTTATCGTTCTTGTGTTATCGCTAGTATACCTTTCTAAAACTCCTGGAAATATGGCATCATAAGACAATAACTATAGCTAAATAAATAATAATGTCAATAAAATAAATAAAATGGTAATATTTTAGTTTTACTTTATTTTTACATAACTAAATAAATTATATCTAAAAGTATTTACCTAAAATATCCCATTAGAATGTGGGTTTTCAAGAAATGTCTAAAATCTAAAAGCATATTTGAGAAAAATCCACATATAATTTACTAAAGAAAAAAGTTACAAAAGACTAATTCACACACACACACGCACACACACACACAATGTTATGCAATTAAATCATTTTTAAAAATAGTCTTTTTTAACAGTAGGAAAAGGGGGAAATAAAATTAAATTCTGGCAGTAAAATCTTTGCTTAAATATAGAAAAAGTGATCACTTCTCTAGAGTATTGTATAGCTGACAGCAAAAGAAAGTCTTCCTATGATTATAGTATTGGTTCTAATTCTTGAAACAGTTGCCATTTAATGGAAAAGGGCTTTTTTTTTTTTTAAAGGGTTCATGTAGAAAGCTTGCAGTTTTATTGAACAGAAATTTTATTGGAAAGAACCAACAGATTGATTCTTCTTCTTGATTCTGTACCTGTTTCTTTTAGACCTCCAAGACATATCAAGACACCGATCTGATTGATATATGAGCATGGTGCTTTATGATAGTATGAAAAGTGAAAGTAACAGGGTTTTTTTCAGAATATGGGACGAGAATGCAAATAGTATCACGTAGCATGGACTAACCAATCAGTGCTGTGCAGAACTGGTTTCTGATACAAACTTTCTCCTCAGTACTTTGTTTTATTGAAAATGTTATGGCTGACTGGAAAGATTTGGGAACATTGCCATAGACATTTCACCAAGCAAATGAGCAGTGAAAGGATTTTATTTAAATGTCATGCTGCCTGAAAGATATAGTTAATTAGAATTGGGTACCCTGTTTGGTTTCCTCAGATGAGTTCCAATCTTCACTAAATGTGAATTATTATTATCCTTACTCTCAAAATTAAAATTATGTGTTCATAATTATTCTTGAAGTTCTGAATATATCTTTTAAATATTGTTAATGAAAGATAAAATAAGGGTCATGTTTTAAAATAAAATATATAATCTAGTATAGTGGTGGCAAACATTTTTTGGCTCCCGTGCCAATAATTGCGTGCATGCTCGTGCCAGCACCCGGAAGGCAATATGTACTGGGCCCCACAACAGCGCGCCACGCGTCTGCACATGCGTACAAGATCCCCTTGTTTCTTAACTTTTTACATTCCAAATCAGAATGGGACAACTCACTACAGCCAACCCACCACAGGACCTCATCCCAGTCAATTTCCCCTGGCCAACTCACCACAGGACCACTCCCCACAGAATAATTTAATGTGGGTAACTCAAGAGAGGCACAAGTAGAATTGCAATTCATCCCAGCTTCGAGGGCTTCTAACTTGATATGGTTCAAAACTAAAGCAAGACAAGGCTTGCTGCAATTCACTTGACCCTCTTTTGAATTATCCTGTGGTAAGTCATCCCTTGGCAAAATGGGCAGGTCAAATCGGCTGGGGTGAGTTAGCTATGACTCTTCCAAATTGTTTACATTAAAAAATATTTGGAAAGGTCCATCATTTTAAAAAGCAGGTAAAGAATTACTCACTCCATTCTGTGTACAGGTAGTCCTCGAATTACAACCGTTCAAAGTTACAATGGCACTGAAAAAAGTGACTTATGACTGTTTTTCACCCCTACGACTGTTGCACAATCCCCGTGGTCACATGATTAAAATTCAGATGCTTGGCAACTGGTTCATATTTATGACAGTTGCAGTGTCCCAGGGGCATCTGATTACCCTTTGTGACCTTGTAACAGAGTCAACGGGAAAACCAGATTCACTTTAAACAATTGTATTATGTGTTATTCAAATATTTTTTAAGTCTTTCTGCTAATATTGAAGCAAAAATTTTATAATCTGCGTTTAATAAGTAAAAAAAAATTTTTTTTAAAAATTTAAATTAACTTTTCTTTCAAGTCTTTGGAAAAAGAAAAGTACTGCCAAATTTCAGTGACTCTGGTTTAATCAGACACCAGTAAATTCCTAGCTGCAAATGCCAAAGCCCTGGCAATCCGTTGCCTAAAATTCTAATCTCACAGTTTACACCAACATCACTGCTAGTAATAAATAATATATATAATGCAGGCAACTTTCAGAAGGTTCAATAAAATGATCAAAGTGCTGTCCCAAGGATTAGAAGCAATTTGCAGAACAGAGATCTCCTTTGTGTATGTTGGCATTTGTAATATGTTCTCTCAGTGCAGCCCTTAAATTATAAATGAGCAGGGCCCTTTTTAAAGGGATGTTTACTAAAACAATTGTGCCTCCTTTAGTACATTGATGGACAGCTTTTCTTTAGGAACAAAAATAGCGTAACAATGTAATATTTCTTCCAGACAGACAGTAGAGCGTATGGGTTTGCAGAATCAGCTCCAGGAGCTTCTAGAAACTCAGAGGGCAAATGGCAAATCACAGACAACATCTTCAAGGTAACTAGGCTTATAAAAGTGGGGTTTAATTTCTGAACAGTTATTTCTCATTCTTAGCACACAACTAATTATGCTTCAACTAAAATTTTAATCTGAGTTTAAAAATGTAACAGAAATATCACACAGTAGAAATTCATATTGAATGCAAAATAGAGAAGAGGTTCTGATATGTCAAATGCAAAACTATTTTTATTTGCTTCTACAGAAATCCATAATATAAAAAAGGAAAACTTGAGAAAAGGCAGTAATTTCTTCAATATCATGTATCTGTAGCATACATAAAGTTTTGAGAAGATCCAAGCTACTAAACTGTATCTAAATCCACATTATTTGGTTTTGTAATGAGTGTAGTTAATCTGGTGAGTTTAATGTCAGGTGCAAGGAATCAGAACAACATTAAGAATTGACTAGACCAGTATGTCTATTGCTATTCACCTATTTACAAAAACCTCAGCAGACTAGCTGTAATCACTATATACCGTGTTTCTCATATAATAAGGCTGTCTTTTCGGGGGTGACTTAATTCCCCCCTGCATCCTCGGGTGGGCGGGTATCGTCAGCATGGATGTCAGCCTCGGCATCAGTGGGGCACTTCGCATCAGAAGACCTTCCGCCGCCATTGCTTTCCCTTCTGCCCGTGCCACCGCGGCATTTGCAGCATTGCCACAGTGTTTGCGCAGACACGTGGGGCTGGCCAGGGCTCCTCCCTGCAACTGGAGTGCTGCCTGAAACACTCGGCTTCAAGCGCTCTTGTCGCCGCCTTCCCAGGCATCGTTTGAAGGTAAAAGCCCATTCTTTTAAAAATGACGCCCTACTACAACAAAGCCTCCCTTGCCCAAGAGGGCAGCCCAACCCCACATGGGGAGGTGAATCTCCTGGGGCCACAGCGCAGGACCAGTCCACCCTGGGAGAAGCGCTTAGCTGCCCTCCCTGCCTGGTGCCGAGCAGAGCGTGAAGAGCCTCACCTGGGGTGCCCCATGCAGCTGACAGGCAGGCCCTCCTACCCGGCGGTGGAGCTCTGGCCAAGGCATTGGGTGCCTCCCTGCCAGGCCCTCCACTCATCCCACCAGGGCTGCGCTGGAGCCGAACGGGCTAGGCAGAGCTGGGGAAGCGAGCCATGGGTGCACGCATGCCTGCCAAGTGAAAAAGCTGGGCTGAACTGAACTTGGCTTCCCGTGTCCCTCCAGCCCGACCCTGAAGGGGCTACTGGGAGAGGCTGCCCAAGGCAGTGATAGCGCCTGCCCGTCTGCGGACAGGGAGGTGAGGCGATGGCAGTATTGCTTGCCCAGCCAGCGGGTCCGCGGCCACCCATCCTTTCTGCCCCTTGCCCAGCTCGTCCCCGTCCCCACACACCTCCAAATGTGGCGGCAGCTCCAAATGTGGCGGCGATGCTCTAAATGCCGTGGTGGCACGGGCAGAAGGGAAAGCAATGGCAGCGCAAGGTCTCCCAATACGAAGTGCCCCACCAACACTGAGGCTGACATCCATGCCAATGCCACCCGCCTGCTGACCTGGCCTGCAGGCAGCATCATACCCGGGTCTGCAGCAAAAATACTTGGCGAGAGTAGGGAGGTTGGTGGTGAGGCATGGTGTCTGCCTGCAGGGCGCTCCTAACGGCAAGCCCACTCGCCCTTCCCCCCATTTTGCATGTTTTAAAATAGGCCTAAATTTTGGGGGAGGGGCTTAACTTCATTTTATGCCTATAAAACATTCTGGGACTTGCTAATGGGGGGGGGGGTGTATTGTTGGAGAAACACAGTAGAACAACCAGATAAGCACTCCAGGGTTAGGGCGTTCTGCTCACCATCACTTCTTCTCCCCCAGGGATTCAGATTAGCCAGTCTCTTAACTCTCCCCCCACCCCATCCCACTTCAGCTGCAAATTCCACCACACCAATGTAGTTACCATCCAAAGTGTAAATTTTAATATTCTATCCAAATTCTGGTTATTGCTAAGAATTCTGACCTAATATTTGATCTGCCCATCTGGAGACACTCTATGCCAAGATGGAGAAGGCTGCTTCAGACCACTTGTTTAACCTCTTCATCTAAACTTCCTCAGAATGTTGAGAAGCAGCCTAATATGTAAAAATGGAGTGGAAATAAGTTATGCTGGCTCTCCTCATATTACATTTGAATATAATGGAGAGAAGAAGAAGCCTACTGTACAAACATCTATGGTAATATAAATGTTTATTAGAAAATTATTCTGTGGGAGATTAGCCAAAACTGGAAATAATAGATCCTAGCTTGCAAATAGACTTACATTCTTAAATGTAGCACAAATGTGCAAGGCAATAGGAATGCATAGGAAAGGGGGAGAAAATGTAATGGAAACATCGATGTTGTGTCTGTATAATTTTGATTGTGGTCTTCTGTACTAATTTTTTTTTCTCCATTGAAGTTCACCATCATCACCCATTTCTGGCAAACCTCAGTGGAAACAATATGACACAGATGATGTGACTCCACCAAAAAATAAACTGAACACTCCTGATGGGATTCAGATTCATGGCAGTGCAGGAACTCAACACCCTAATCGGCCCAAGATGAAAGAGGAGGAATCTGACAAAATCCTGCGCCAACTGCTGGGGAAAGAAATCTCTGAGAATGTCTGCATGCAGGAAAAATTGTCCTTAGAATTTCAGGATGTTCAGAATTCTTCCAAGAATACAAAGAAGGTGCCGTTGGAGAAAAAGGAACTGAAATTGGCAAGATTGAAGCATCTAATGCAGAGGTCCCTCAGTGAATCTGACACAGATTCAAATAATTCAGAAGACCAAAAGAACACACCTGTTAAAAGAATTGATAAGCCCAGGCCACGGCCTATAGTGGAAAATACTGAAAGCACTGAGAATTTGCATCTCATGATTAAGAAACATGCTTTGGCATCCGGACGCCGGTTTCCTTTTGGAATCAAAACCTCAAAATCAGTGGATGGTCACAGCCCTTCTCCCACATCTGAAAGTAGTGATCCTGATAATGAATCCCACTATCAGACTGGAAACGTGTCTCAAAGCCAGTCTGCGGGAGACCCCAGTCAAGCCAATCCTGATACCACAATTGCTCCCAAAGTAGCCACGAGTCCCAAGAGTGCCCTCAAGTCTCCCTCTTCAAAACGCAGGACTGCTCAGAATTCAAAACTCAGAGTGACATTTGAGGAGCCCGTGGTACAGTTAGAGCAAACAGAGATTGGTTTAAATGGAGAGAAGGACAAAGAGCAGAATAAATCTGTTCCACGGCCAATACCTAATGCTGACACTGGGGACCAGCAGAAACGTCCATTTGGAACATTTCGATCCATAATGGAGACACTGAGTGGCAATCAGAACAATAATAATAATTATCACTCTTCAAGTTTAATCAAGACCTCATCACCCTTTACCTCATTAGGAAGAAAAGCCACAGATAGCAAGGGAAATTCAGCAACTTCTACAAAAGGAAAAAATAAACCAGTGAGTTATTCTAAGGGTTGAGGGAATCCTTGTGCTTTCATCAATAATTTCTGCCAAAAATGAATGCCCAGAATAATGATATATGCATTGCAGCTTTAAATTAATATCAGCTCATCATCACTGGGGAAACTTAGGAGAGGTAAATGATGATGTGGGAACATCTGGAAGGAGGCAAGAAAAATTTGGAAAGGGTGTAACACAAAGATTTCTGATTCAGCTTTTTCAAAATGTGGATCATAATGCAGACTTTTGTATTTGCTTGGATGAAGTGATATCAGTAAAAGCCAGCTTGCATTCTCCAGTGCAGAGAAGAAATATTAAGGGTGTTTTGTTTTATATATAGGTCAGAGATGAAAGGAATAGCTCATCATTTTGCTTTGGTAGGAATTTAGACTAGGAATAGTTTTTATGTAGATGGTTCTTAAAATCCAAACCTCTCAGCAAAAGATAAAATATTCTATATTTCATATACACACACAGAGTGAGGTAATTGGATAAGAGTAGTAAATATTTTATTTGGAATACATTATAGAAATAATATTAGGGAGGCATAGCCATGCAATGCTGTTAAACCAGAAATAGGAATACGGCCATATGAAGAAATTCTAAACTATAAATACATGAAGCATCAGAAGACCTAAGCATGGTGTTACATTCTGTTTCCCTTACCTAAATGCTGTGCTTGGCAGCTATTATAATGTGTTAAAACATTCATATGGACTGACATGTTCCAGGTTTGAATGATTTTCTTTTCTATACAAGTGCAAACCTTTCTCTTTCAACAATTTATGCTAGGAGACAAAAAAACAAACAAAAAACCAGTCATGAAGCAAGAACACTGTCTTACTTAAAGATATATTACCAGCTGTTATATAGAATTATTAAAAATAGTTTACTTGTGTTGACCATAATGTGTAAGCCATAAAGCAACTAAGATGTCATTGGTTTACAAAGATATAAGTGATGGACAAGAATAGGGTAGTTATAAAGCATTGGGTAATGCTGCACCAGAAGTGAGGCAAAAGGATCAGAATTAGGAATCTAAGGTTCAACTTTTATTTATAAGAATGATGACTACCAGTGAAAACACTCAAATTATGGGACTTGTGGAGTATATAATTTGCTTCTAGAGATCCTAGGAAAGGGAAAACACTTCCAAATAGAATTCTGCTACAGAGAGGAAAGATATGGAAGAAAGAAAAAAGAGGTATAAAAACAAGTTTTGTCTAGAATAGAGGTGTCAATAGTGTAGGGTAAATTCAACTTGCTGGCATTCTTTCCTGGATCTCAAATCCCTATCCACCGGAAATGATAGAAGAAAAGAAAGTTCAGTATGTATTTTTTGGGGAGGGGGTGGGTGGGAGAGAATGTTGATTTTAAATAGGAAAATGGCTGATGCTTAAGGCACCTTTTTCTCTATTTAAAAAAAGCAATGTTCCCAAATCTCATGTCCATTTGAGGTCTTAGTTTCATCTATTGGCGTGCAGATCAAATAATATTTGAGCCAACAGGAGCTGCATTCTCCTGATCAGGAGTTTTGGAAGGCAGCTTTGATAAAATAACTGAGTGGATCATATTTTACAGTCCCATTCCAAGAAAAAGGCAAGAATTATATTTATATAAAGAAAGTTGTTTTTTTAAAGAATAAACTTTCACAGAAAGTCAGTGTATAGTTCATTTGGTTTCAAAAATATAAGCCCAAAGATAAGTTCCTGTAGTATTGAACTAAACATTTATATGAATGAAGTATATTCTACCTCCGTATTGGTTCTAGTAATGAAGATATATGTTAAAGGACACTACGAAGCAAAGTGTACTGAAAGGCAGGGATTAATCTATAGATTAGGATTTGTTGAAAAAATATATAAATGGTTGACAGAAGTCTTTGGTCCTAAGACTTCATCAGGCATCCAAGCACCTTTTTGTTTATGTGGTACCTCTGATAACGCATTCCAACTCTTAATTGCTGAAAATAGATGTCATGATTTTCTGAAATTTCAAGATAAGAAACATTCCCAAACTACAGCATAAATCCCAAACCAGCATTTTCTAATTTTCACAACCCCAATCTCCTCCCAAAAATCAAGAGAAGAAAAAAAGGAAAAAATCTCAGTTTGTTTGGATATGATGTGCCTACACCTATTTTGCCTCACTGATTCCGTGCCTTCAGTCATTAAAAACCTGCCCATCCTGTAATAGAGATTTAATGACAATTAAATGAGAGAAATGTCAATTTGTGGTCAGGAGAATATGTATATTTTCAAGACTGCCAAGTGAAGACCTATAATTTTTTTCTCCTTTTGAACTGGGGGAGTCTGTTTTCAGGGCATTCTGTTCTGTTTATTGTCACTATGGAATGTATTAGTGAAGCATTCCATTTTTTAAAAAAATATTTGCAACATTCATTCCTCCAAACAGCATTATTTCAAAGGTACCTGGTTTCAGCTTTATTGATGGATGTGATCCAGTGCAGCAATATTAGCATTATTTCCTTTTTTATCTAATAAAATAAAGTTGTAGACACTGTCCAATGGGATTCATCCTTGTATCCTTTTGTCACCAAGGTAGAAAATTACTATTGTGTGCCAAAGGGACATCCTGATCGCTTGGGTGCAATACAAACAGCTCTCCCTTCAACCCAGGACTCTAGTTAGACACTGAAGATTTTGCATGCCTTTTTTTTTCTTCCATTCAATCATATCCAATTTGGGGAGAATAGCCTGGACAAGTCCCTGCTGTTTTCTTGGCAAGGTTTTTCAGAAATGGTTCACCATTATCTCCTTCCTAGAGGTGAGGAAAAATTGACTGGTCCAAAGTCACCCAGCTAGCTTTGCAGCCAAGGTGGGACTGGAACTCACCATCTCCTGGTCCCTAGCCTGATGCCTTAACCACAACACTAAACTGGCTCTCTATCTGCATGCTTATTCCAATGCCAAATTGCAATATAGATGTTCAGGCCATTTGTTGATAGGCTAACCTTTTTTAATAGCTGTCTGTACATTGTGCATGTGAGAAGCTTGCTGCATGGCCCTTCAATTGACAATTGCATTGCCCTTCCTTAGGCTCTTTGTTCCAGCTACACCAGTTTTTCCACTCGCATGCTGATTGAAGACCACCTCGATAACAATGCATGGTATGTTCTGATGTAGAATGAAAACATTTTTATTGCTTTTTATTATTTTCTCATTGCATCTACAACTTATAGCTGTTCACAGCTTGAGCTAATGCAACAATTGATGATAACTATAAAAGAAAAGAAAATTTTGGTCTGCTAAAAAGATACCATAAATTCTTAAAAACCATTACTAGCATTCATAGCCGAACTAGCTTAATGGTTCCATGGCACAGTATGCATAAAAAACTCATAAATTCAAAAATGCCCCTTAGTTCAGTTTGGCATCGTGTGGCGTCTTGAATGGAAGTCAAACAGCAGATGAGGATGGAAATTAAATTTCCTCTTATGCATAGGCCAAGTCTTTCCACTTATATTCAGAGAAAGTGTGCCTCATGCTCTATTGGCTCATGTCTTTCTAACTTGTCTTTGAACTCTGATTTGCTAATGCAAAAATAATGTTAAGTAGGCCAAAATTAAAGTGTTTTTCTCTTTTCATAAATGTAAATATACTTGGTTGGAACCAGACTTGCATTTCTATGAATGAAATACTACTTCTGCTTGGAGAGGAAACCAAGGTCCAAGAAATGTTTTCTGCTGGTAAACAGTTTTTGCCAAATGTCTTTCCTCCTTGGAGTTGTCAGCCCTGCCTCTCACATGGTTTTGGAAAGTTTCTCAATTCTCCAGAGTAGTAACTATATAAATAGGCTTATTGCTGTAATCACGTCATAACAATGTAGCATAACATACAGTACAAGAAGACAAAATAAGAAAAATGATAAAAAGAATGTTAGATATAAGAAAACCGGATCAAAATAAAACCAGGACTACAGTTAAGAACTTTAGAAATGCCTTCATATATTTAATTGCCAACAAAGCAAAACAAGCAGCTTAACTACTATCAGTTAAAAATATCTGCAAGTACTTGGATGTTCAAAGACAGAGCCCTTGAGTTCCTCACCATTAATTCGACCCTGATTTTGTCATCAATGGGATAGGGAGGACACAGTGACTAATTATCTCTGCTTGACTGATATCCCAAGGGTAGGGAAAGGCATATATGTTTTTCATAGGAATTGTACCAGGATGGAAATTTAGATGACTGTACTGCAACATTGGCATCCTTTTCAAGATGTCTACTTCTATTCCAAGAGCTAAGTTCCTCCAGAGATTCTTCAGAGTAGGTTTTTAAGGCTACTATAAAATCACTGAAAAGGCTCCCACAACCTTTTTCCTCTTACATTTTAAAATTCAACTGACTACAGATCTGGATCTAACTCAGAATTTCAGTTTTTACTGGACACTCATTTGGAAAAGAGGTGAACTATTACTAAAGTTGTCCCTAAGGTTCAATGCAGCCACCAGTTTTATAGTTGTTCAGATTTTTGGAACCTAGTTATTTTAGCATTTTATCACCCAATGTAACAAAGAAGTTGGCAATGATAAAACAAGAATGGCAATAACATTAAAAATTAAATAATTTTAACAACAGATTTGGGGGTAAATGTCTTTAAGTTATGAAATGTATTATAGCTTTTTAAATCCCATACATCCTATTTGCCTTTTTTAGAGAAAAATTCATATGCAACTTTAGGATAGATATATGATGGATGGATGCATAGATAGATAGATAGATAGATAGATAGATAGATAGATAGATAGATAGATAGATAGATAGATAGATGCTGGCTGGCTGATGATAAATAGCAAGCTAGATAAATCCATCTGTTTCTCAGGGTTTAATATAGCACATACACTACATGATTAAACCCTGAGAAACAAATCCATCTCTCTCTCTCTCTCTCCCCGTCTATCTATCGTCTTATCTTTTATCTGTCTGTGTTTCTAATTATATATATAATCATCTATCATCTATTATCTGTCTGTTTCTAATTATCTATCTGCATGTTTTATCTGCGATAAGTATTTTAATCACATCTCTAATACATTTCTCACGAAAGCTATTATATTACTTTTAATATCTTTGTACTTACCACATAATGAATCTATGGGGATCAATATTTGTTGTCCTCCAAGTTAGCCTGTCCATTTTGAGAAATGAATAGACTCTTTTTTTCATTAGGTATATGTGTTCAGATTATCAATATCCATTTATTATCAGCAAGCAAACTTGGTATGAATTACTTGTAGGAAAGAAGGAAGGCTACACATGGCTACAATTTGCAGCGGGCACGATATGAACTTTGTGCTTAAATAAATGCCGCTGTGAACTATAGCATCTTTACAGAAGCTGTTATTTGTACATTACTTCACCACCACTTCCACTGAAGACAGTAGCAATCTTTTAATACACCTTCAAAGGTGTAATGAAAGATTATATATGCAGAATAGAGGCTAAGACTGTCTCTGTTTTTCCCAATATGTGAAACAACTTTTTCATTTTCTCATTCATCTAAGAGCAGCTTGTTTCCATCTCTTTAGAATTTAATGTGAGCCATAAGAACCAAGTTTACAGAGTTAGGTCAGAATTTTCACAAACAATTACTTATAGTTTGATGGGAAACACTGACTATACATTATCTTAAATGCGGAACATGCTATTCTGTAAATGAAAGGTAGCTTCTGTTTGCAGAAAGTACTTGGATCCAATGAAAGTTCTTCCAGGAGAAAGAAAGGAAAATAGTTTTTTAAAGTACAGTATGGGAAATTTAAAAAACTACTCCAAAGAATGTGATACTTTCCAAAGCCTCATGGTAGTTGGCAGCAGGATAGTTGGTAAAAATAATATCACCATTGATTTTGCGGTAGAACATCCTGTGAACAAAGTAAAATTCATTGGTAGTGTTAATTCATTTTTCAGTTTCATAACTAAATGCTTTTCCTAAAAATAGGGTAAATCTTAAGTGTAAAGGAAATTTTATTTTTAGCCTTTTGTCTGCTATCTCCAGAAACAGGACTGCAAAAAGGGGGTTTTCTTAGTTAATATCACCATCCCAAAAGTGCTTGCAAGCATTATCCCAAAATGTAATATGTGTGTCTGTGGTGTGGCTTGGAATCACAGCAAACAAAATATTTGCCAGATAGAAAACATTTGAGCAAGGATGCCTTCTCAACTAGACAAGTTTAGATCATTGTGAAGATCAGCTTAGAAAGGCCACAATTAGTTTTAAATATAGAACGGGAAATCATGGTGAGTATGAAGTATTTTTCTTGCTCAGTTACTTGAAATAGAGCAAATTGCTCTTTGAAAATGTAGTATGAAACTGGGCAAAACAACAGATTTGCTATATCCAACTCAAGCATTTCTGGGTTTATTTAGCTACAATTTCTGAATTTTGATTCCTAAAATTACCAACTTGGTGTCTATATACAAAACATTTTACATATACTCAACACAGAAAAAAAAAACACAGTTTATCTAAAAAGCTTTTAAGCTGTATGGTTGATTGTTAAAACACATACTTTGCTTGCATGAAGTTCCAGAAAGAACTGTAAAAATCTTGGAATTAGTCCTGGCTTATTGAAGTAGAAAGAACAAGGTGACCTACCCTAGTATACAGCATTTCTCATAAACATTCAAACAATAATGGAGTGGACTAGACTGAAGGGGTGAACCTTCAAAGTTGTCAATTAAAAACTATTACAATGGGGTTTATCTTACAATTATACTATATATCATATTTGCAAGGAGGTGTTATGCATATATTTATGTATAAACTTAAAATAACTGTAAGGATTTAAGCAGATAACCCTCAACTCCTTCTTTAAAAATGGCATAAAAATCACAGAACATGGAATACAAGAATTAAACTATGTTTTTTTTGTGTGACAGTTCTGACCAAAAAACAAACAAATCTCACCATAACTTTTATTTATTCCAAGAACTGATGTGTTACCATACTGGATTTCTTGCATTACTCCCATAAAATAGCAGTATATTCGTCAGGGACTGTCTATATTACATGTCTTCCTAAGCATTTTTCTGTAAAAATGATCAGGATATTTCATTTATTTGTTTTCATTTGGAAATTATCTTCAAACCAGAAACCTTGAAACTATACAGGGCTTTTTGTATTGAATATTTATGAATTTGATGCAATTGTATAGAGGCTAAAAACTGTAGTAGATGAACAGAAAGACTTTATGAAATTCATTTGAACAGTAGTCTCTTCGATATATACAAAATGGCAGGGAATCAAACATATTATTTCTTTTGTTTTACATGGTTACAATACATATACAGTATGTGTATGCTTGCTAAACTCATGATTTATTGGTAAAGTTTTAAATGTTATTTATCTTATTTATAGCTTGCCTTTTTGTGCAACTCAAGGAAGGTATACATAATGTTTCTTCCTATTTTTCTCAAAATAAAAACTTTGTAAAGTGAGTTGGGCTAAGAGAAAATGGTTGACGAATAGTTTCTGTGCCTAAGGGATGATCAGCATGCACATGCTCCCAATTTCTAATCCAGCACTTTAACCACCACATCAAACTATAGCCCAGGGATTTCCAACCTTGGCAACTATAGCAGCTTGACAACTCTAGCAGGGGTGTGGACCTCTGCTACAGAGAATACTAACTGAACACAATTCTAGGAGCTGAAGTCCACAAGGCTTAAAGTTGCCACGGTTGGACACCCCTGCTATAGACAATAGTAACTGACCACATAATCAAGCAATCAGTTTAAAGAAAAGTTAATTGAGATAATTGACAAGCATTGTTCAAATTGGGTTTTGAGAACAAAGCAAATACTATATGCAAGTTTCAGAGCCGAAATTCAGCTGTCTGTCCTATTAATGCATAGGGCAGTAGCAGTGATATTATTATTTTTTTTAAAAGAGCTTCTTGAGGCAACTTTTTGGCACACCAATGTATTCAAATTTAATTAGAGAATATGGAGAGTAAAATGGAAAGTGACAGGTTCATTAGAGATTTTATGATGTTGCAATTCTTTAAGATTGTTCTTTCTACTATCAATGCGGAAGGGAGCATGTATTGAAAGTTGCCTACTGTGAACAAATTGACCTAGCCACTTTTATGTCCAAATTGCAAAACATAAAAGTACAGAGCACTGTGTAAAGTTACTGAATATTTTCGAAATATATCATGGAAGAGGTTTTAATTTTCTTTACTTACATATTCCCCGTAGTTCCTCTATAAATGCAAATTCAATTCTTAATTAACAGCTATTTATACAGTGCAAAACCAGTTTTGCAAATATATGTATAGTATACAGTTTTTAATACTATGATTGTAGTTGAATAATATAATCTTAATGATATATGCATTGGGGGATAAACAGCATATTTTTACAATTAGCGTCTACTTAGGCAGAATAAAATTATTATGAAAAAGTCTGCTTATTATTTGCATACTTTTTCATATCCACATGCATAATAGAAGAACCTCTCATATTCAAATTTAGTTCAACGTTAGAAGATCTGTTAACTCCACATAGTTTATCATTCTGAATACTATGATGTAGGGAAAAAAATTAACTGGAATTTAAAATCATTACTCATTTCCCAATCATAGATATTTATTCCAGGCTGCTTTGGTAGAAATAAATCAATTTTTATAAAAGTTGGATTTTTCCACAAGGTAATTGCCATAGTCCAAGTGAGCACACATATAGTATGCCGTAATTGTCTCTGACAGCAGGATGGATGGAGATTGGAATACAAATAATCTCTGTGGTATTTATTAGCTATAAGATTCAAATTTGTCTACATATTGATGGTCCACCAAATGTCTGTGCCAATTTAAGACTAATGCTACTTTTGGGTTATGATTAACTACATGTTATTTGATCATAAACATTTCTCTATTTTTCTTGCTAGGCATAACAGCTACAATGAAAAACCTCAGACCGTTTACAGCAAAAACTGTTTTGAAGAACCAGAGCTGCAAGAATTGTTCCTTTGACTTAACATTTCATTGGATATCATAGTCTTCCTCCAAACATGGCCTGAAATCTTCCCTCTTGGAACTTACCCATACTAATTTCACCAGCAAAATAACAAACTCTTAGGATGCCTTAAATTTGTAGCTTTTAGACAATATACAAAAATTAATCATGTATGTGTCTATGTCACTTTTTATAAAGTGTTCTGTTTAAGGCAGGGATGAAAAAAGCCATGGATTGGAAACCCAATGATGCAAGGATCCTTCCAAATAATCATCTGACCTCCATTTTTTTACATTCTCTGTTGCATGGGTATAATGTAACGTGTCCTGTATCTCTCTTTTTCAAAACCTATTTGTGTCTGTTAAAAAAAAAGAAAGAAGATGAAAGAAAGTCTCTATAACAGGGGTCCCCAAACTTGGCAACTCTAAGACTTGTGGACTTCAACTCCCAGAATTGCTGAACTAACATGACTGGAGGAGGAATTCTGGGAGTTGAAGTCCACAAGTCTTAAAGTTGCCAAGATCTCTGCTCTATAAGTACTGATCGTCGCTGAGCCCAAGACAATGGCTCCCTCCCTCCTTTTGGTCCCTATATTTTGTCACTCTTTCTGAATGTTTGTATAAAAGAAAATAAACCAGTATTAACCAAAACAAACATGCATACATGATCACATGTATATTCTGCTTCATTTCTTTTAATTATCTTTGTGATCCAATTCATTTGAAACATTTTGCTCTTAAAAAATAATCATTGGTTGATTCTGGTTAGGACGTTTGATATTAAATCATTTTATAAGGATGCTGAAGTTTTGACCTCTGATCATCATCATTTTCACCATCAAAAAATTATATAACCTAGAATAAGGATTTGTTCCACTAGTGTTCAGACAGCTTATTGAGAAGTAGATATAGAGTCCATAAAGCAAGATAACAGCTCAAAGTACAATAACATAGAATCTATCTGAGTAGATCCTCTGTCCCAAAATCAAGTGAACGTGGTCCATTTTTCATGCAGCACCTACCTAAAACGTTAATACAGCAAGGCAGGCAAAATTAAGATTGATGTTGCATTATAATCTCTAAATACAATTTTGGATGTATGTCATAAGTAATTTGGTCTAAAAGAAATAATCTATATAGAAAGGCTTTTGTGTATTCTTTCAATTCAGAATTATCTCCTGGCAATTGCCTGGGCAAGACTTCATTTTTCTTGGTAAGATTTTTCAGAAGGGATTTGTTGTCATAGAGCTGAGAGACAATGACTAGTTCAAAGCTGCCAGTTGGCTTTGTACCTAAGGCAGGACTGGAACTCATAGTCCCCCAATTTTTAGCCTGGTGCTATAATTACACTCCAAACTGGTCTTCTTAAAACTGACTTTAAAGTCTTTGCATTATTTTACTACCCAAAGATGAAGTGATATCATAGTCTTCTCTAGTTCTTGCCGTTACTCTTCCATATTCACTATCTGAGAATTCTGCATAAGACTAGGAAAAGTGGTAGTGTCATTCAATATAAATAGTGAGTTTGATTAAAGAATTAACTCAGGTCACATATTGTAAGCCATGGTTACATCAAATTGTGGTTTATTTTCTAAATACAACTGGCTAAATTACTATTTAGACTAAGCCATAAATTTTATAGTTAGTGTTGTTTCTATAACTACAATGGGTCATTAACATACTGTAACATATTCAACTAAAACAAAAACTAAACAATGCATAACTCAATGATTGATTGGATCCAGGCATGGCATTAAATTGTGATTTTCTAACTGGTTATATTGTTGGGCACCCTGACTGATAAATTATACTAACTAATCATAAAAAGTAGTAATCTAATTATACTACACTAAACATAGATAATCATGGATTAATCATTAGGAAGATCACCTGGCTTACTTTAAGTGGCATGAAGGAGTAGTTTATCTGGACTGACTCTGCACTGAGTTTGTTTTGATTTTTCCAAAAACTTTTTGAAAAAAAATTATAACCAATATTTAAGTATGTAAATGTATTGTTTTCTTTTCTCTTTGTTTTTCCGTATTTTTTCACAAGAATTATTAAAATGTTGGGAAAATACCAAAAACTTCAATAGGATAAGATTACATCTTTTTCAACAACAAATAATATTTCATATTTATTGGACTTCATTTGTTGTTGAACTGCAATGAAATTAATCCTTTATTTAAGCACATGTTTCAACAGAGTCCAAGAATTGTTCCATTTGGGAAAGAACTCAATTTTGAAATTCAATATTTTCAGAAGTCTACATTCTTTTGAAGTTCATTCCTATCCCATCACAAGTTGACATCTGAACAAAGAAAGTCTGTTTTGGTACCCTACTTAACAGCTAAAAGTATTGTTCATATTGGGAATATAAATTTAGGACTTCCAATAGACTATAGAGCTAATGTTACCAGCAACATGTGAATCTTGTCAAAATAGATTAGCTATGGCAAATTATAATGAATTGTGATTTTTATTTTTTGAAATATTTATTGTACAACATTTATGCAAGTATGTGTTTCTGTGAGTATATGTCCTGTGTGTTTTGTTTCTTTTACTATTCGTTTCTTTCTTTGTTTTTTTATATTCAGTTCATAACAAAGATTTTTTTGAGGGGAAAAAAAGGAAAAGAAGGGGGTCAGCTATTCAGAATAACTCTGACCAACAAAGGAATTGAGCTGTGGACTGAAATTGTCAGGCTCCATAGGGGAAAGCAACCGTGTCATGCTGAGGTTTAAAATAACTGGGGCAGGAAAAGTTTGGAACATATAGTGAATTTCATGAAGGTTTAATGCATTCAGATGAAAGGCTAGCATTGTACCATGGGTCAAAATCCTGAAGGATAAATAAGAAGATTGGATGAACATGAAAAACAAATTGCTGAAAGCCTGCATGTAAATAATCCTAACAAGAAGAAAAGCGGGAAAACTTTTAAGAGGGCTATAAACAGTGAGCTCACTCTCAAGCTGAAAAGCCAAAGGGAGGTACTGTATATAAAAATGCATTCATAACAAAGGAATACAAACTGGTAGCTCAGGCTTGTAGAAATGCACTTTAGGCTGAACCTCAGAGAGAGGAGGCTGGAAAGTATCCCAAATATAGTAAAAGACTTAGGAGAAATGTGGGCAGTTAAAGAAGAGTTGAAAAGGCTGTCTGTTTTGGGGTAGAAAAGTAATCTGAAGTAATAGGATGAAGACAGAACTTCTTAACACATTACTTGGGCCTTTCATCTCTGCATAGTCTCTTACAGGATTGGAAAAAGAGAGAGCATGATTCAAGATTGATAAAAGTACATAAGCCCCACCAACTGTAAGTTCAAATCAATTTCCTGGGCCAGATTACTTACCAACCAGGATGTTAAATATGGCAGAAACATTTAGAATTGCCCACTATAATCGTTGAAAAAACCCAGAGAAATGCTAAGCAGCCAGAAGACTGGAAACGAAGAAGACATGTCAGACTAAACTTGTCTCTTATTTATGACCGAGTCTGACTAGTCTGATACACAAAGAGAATGTTGTGGGTGTAATGTGCCTTGATCTCAATCTAGCATTTGTCAGAGTTTCTTATGGTGTTGTGCAAGGCGGATCAATGTGTGCTAGAGAATAGTGCAATATGCAACTGGTTAAGCAGCCACACAGAAAGGATGTGCTTATTACAGTCATCCATCTTTGGAGAGTGCAGTGGTGTGAATGAATGTAACACCTTTCTGCAACTCCTCAAGCTAGAGAGCTCCTTCTGCAGGATGATGTAGCTAAGCTCAGCAGCTGCTGCACAATCCTGGATAAAGACGGTTTTAGTCTAAGGAGCTGCTGTATTCATATCCCTGCCTGTTTCAAGGCATATTTAACTAGTGATCCACTGACGTGCTGCTCATTTTATTTGCTATTTGGATGATATAGCATCAGTACGAAGTGCTCATTAGAGGAAGTAGGGAAAATATGACATTATACAATACAATGTCTTGTGGTATTCCAAGGGTATATTTTTGTGAAGTTTTGTGCCTGATAGTCAGTGCAGACAATGGAATGAACTGCAGACCAGAAATGCCAGTGTCAGTGGCCTCTAATTAGTTTTTGGCTGTGGTTTGCTTTCCAAGCTTGTTTCAATTCAGTTTCTGAACGTTTTGTTACCAGATGAGGTAACATCAGCAGCAGGTTATCATCATAACCTCTAATTAGTTTCTGAAACCTGAAATTCGTTTCTGGTTTTTTAATAAGGAACAGATTAAAATGGCTTCTTCTCTTTAAATATCAATGCTTATAACATGAATAACATTAACCTTAAATGTATTTTAATTAATAAAGTAGGACTAGTAAACATAACTTCTAAAATCCATTGTATTATTTTATCAGTATTGGCCATTATTGTTTTAATGCAGTTTATTTTTCTTGTTATTTTATTTTTTCATTCTTAATTTTTTCTTTCTTATTTTTTGTTCTCTAAGTTGTTTGGTATAAGACTTTCTTTTTTCTTTCTCCACTTATAGCTTTACTCTAATATCTAACTAGGTTTATGAGGGAAGGCTCTGTCTTTCCTTCTGCATAATGGAATAACTTGGTGCATTTTGTGTCCAGTGAGAATCACAGGATGAGCTGCATACATTTTGTTCTGGGACAGGTGAGAAAGTGTGCTCAGAATGGAATGGTCAATTCTATTCCGAACTGTTACCCACCTGCTTCTCTGGCAGGGATACTAGAATTTCTGTGGCATTTCCAGCCCTGATTTTACTTTTCTAATTTATTCCCCCACGTTAGAGTTCACATATGTTCATTTTTGGAGCATTATCAGGTATTGAGCAAAATCCCAAGACTCTTTATGTAATTTTTCCCAACATTCTGTTGGCTTAAAAGAATAATAAATAAATGATAAAGAATAAATAAATATCTAAATAGTAAATATGAACATATAAAAATAGAGATATAAATATTTTAATAAACAATAATACTATATAAGTTACCATGTAAAAAAATTAAAAAGAAGAAAAATAAACAGAGAGACACCCCCACATTCACTCACACTGATGATGTTACCTAGTGGGTAATGAAACAGCTGTAAGAAAACTAAGCTCAGAAAGCACTAAGAACACAGTTGTATACTATTCAACCCTGAGTTACATATTTTTTTCTCATATTGGAATAAAAATAGTTATTTGCTTTTATAACTCTACTTTGTCTAATAGTATAATCTCCAATGTTAGAGATTCTGAATCACTAACTAAAATGTTAATTCATCATGAACTTTATGGACACTAATAGTGTACCATCCTTCTGGTGGCTGAAAAGTCAATGCAAAGTCAATTTTCTTTAGAGTAGTGTTTTCAAACGTGGCAACTTTAAAATGGATGAACTTCAACTCCCAGAATTCCCCAGACAGCACTTTAATTGAAAAATATAGAGGCATATATGTATAGTAAAATTGAGATCTAAAACCAAGTAGCATACTTCTTCTCCCCGCTACCTATAAAGCAAGCCCCTATTCAGTTTCGATCTAACTTCCTCAACAAAGCTTAAAGTCAAATTAAGACAATGATTCTTTAAAATTAAGTCAGATTCCTGATGGAGTTATTGTCACTGCAACTGGAAGCTTAAAAACCTTGAGACCGTGGCTGATTTTGACAAAGTGAAACAACGTTGTACCAGATAAATACCTAAATGGGAGGCTACTGGGAAAGTCTAGGTTTGTAGGTTAGGCTGGGAAGTTACAAACCATCCCAGAAGAGAATGACAAATCACTGATTCATTGATATATTTTGCATTTCCCTATTGGTCAGCTGGAGGAAGCACTGATTGGTTCATGGTATTCTCAACTGTTTGCAGTAGGCAGAAGTAAAGATGATTGTGGGTTGGCATTAGCTAAAGTTGAACTAGTTTCTAGAATTGGCAAACTCCAATACCACAAGAAGATGAGAGAGCAGAGTGAAGTAGAGTTTCTATTCCTCTCTCCCCAAAATCTGGAAATGGGTAGTTTTTCAAAGAATCTGGCATTCATTGAGCTTCTGCCCTGATACAACAGAAAAACAGATATAACTTGAAATGATAGCTAGTAATTGCCCCCAGACATTCTGGAAAAGATAAGAAACAAACACATATATACTATAACAGAATGATGTTCCTATAAAGAATCATCAATATTTTTTTTTGCTTCAGTTCCAGCTTTTTTCAGTAATGAGAGGTTGAAAAAAACCTCTATTCTGGCAAAATATTTATAGGCCCCAAACTGGATATGCTTAACATATGTGGAATCTGTTCTGAGCAGTTTTCCAGATTAGAACCAGACTACAGCTGACATGAGCAAAGCAGATGGTGGGAGGGGGGGTGTCTGTCGATCAACCCCCTTCTGTTGGGAAGCTTCAGTGCTGTTTTCTGAGCTTGTCCAATTATTATTTTATTGGGCAACAAATGTGCATTTGTTACGTTATGTGGAATCTGAGTGCCTTTCAAACAGTTCATCTTATCTGTTGCAAAGAAATCACGTTTTCTAAATAGAATTAGGTTAGAACTGGAAAATTTTGATAAAGCCAACTGCAGCAAATTGTAGGCGGATTATAAAAATATATAATCCTTCTCACAATACTGTTTCACTTCTACAAGTGACTAAATGTATAAGGGAAAGGTTGAATCCCAACAAGATGTAGCTTTACCTCACCCCTTTCCTAAGAGGTCTGTAGGGGGCATGCATAAGTGCACCAACGTGCCTACCGTCACTGTCCTATTGTTTCTTTTTTATTCGTATCCATTTCATGTATTCATAACCATGTTTATACTTTCACCTGTTATCTAATACTTGCTTGCCAAATAAATAAAATAAAACAAGATAAATATGCAAACCCAAAGATTATGGCTTGGGCTATACATCACACAAAAACTGTAACATGGTTTGTTCATAATGTAGTATGAACTATGTACCCAGGTGTTGTGATCTCTAAATCATGGTTTAGCAAAATATATGAACATTGTTAGCTGTGTTTAGACACTTGCAGAGTCCCAGGCAGGGGTGGGATGCTACTGGTTCTGCCCGGCTCTATAGAACCAGTAGCTCTGAAGAGCAGCAGACACTGAACCGGTTCTGTGTTTGCTGATGTTTCACACACACACACACACACACACACACACACACACACACACACACACACACACACACACAGGCTCTTACCTGTTTATTTCCTGCTTTTTCAATCTCAGCACTTATCAGATGCCCGGGCGGCACAGCTTAAGATGTTTTTACATGCATGCGTGCACAAAATGTAATAACCAAATTAGTAGTAACACTGGCTGAATCCCACCCCTGGTCCCAGGGTCATGTGATTCCCCTTCTTTCAAGCAAAGTCAGTGGAGGAACCAGATTCACCCAACAAGCATATTACTAATTTAACAACTTCAGTGAAAAGTCATAAAAAGGGGAGAAACTCACTTTACAAATTTCTCACTTGGCAACAACATACATTTTGGGCTCAATTGTGGTCGTAAGTTGAGGACTACCTGTACTGTATAAAGTGGTTCCAACCTGTCTTTCCTGTAGCAATGATACCATAGTTGGTTGATGAAGAGATTATGCAAAGTTTCTTGACAATATTTAGCAGTAAAAATACTGTAATAAAATCAGAGAGCTTGATAAGAAGAAATTGTGTCTGGCCTGCAGCATCTTTGTGTAATGGCTTTTCATCAGGAATTGAGAAAAAGCACCCTACCATTAAACGACTATAACTCCAGGACCCAAATTAGGCCCTGGTTCTGTTTTATGGCATTAACAATAAAAATGAACATCACTCATTCCTCCATACAGCAAAGCCATTTGTTTTATACACCTCTTTATACATTATTTTATTCTATGGTAATATATGTTTGCTTGATACACCAAAAGATATCCCCCACCCTCTGGTTCACTTGCTAAGCAAAGTCCCAGGAAGTTCAAAAAGCAGGTGCAACTTTAAAAAGTAAATGTTTCTTGTTGCTTTTAGAAATTTTGCAGTTACCATGCTTTTTTAAATGGAGAGATTGGAAGAACTAGCAAAACATGAACAGCTATTGCATTCTTGTATTATTCTCCTGTGGCAAATAATCAGGAAAATAAATACAAGAATGTTTTTCCTCTTTCCTCTACTATGTCATTCTAAACAGCAGGGAAGACTTGGTTGAGCAAGTAGAAATAGGAAATTCAGAGGAAAATGGCTGTGTAAAAGGGTTCTGCAAAAAAATCTCAAAGTAGCATTTTGCAAAGTAAGTAGTGTAGAAAGCATTCCTCCTCCAAAAGTTGTTCTTCCAGAAGACTACCAATCTGATCTGAAAGCTGCCCCTGATTAGTAGGTGAATGTGTGCCCAGGCATAGCTAATGCTTATGTCTGTGTGGGCACGTGCCAAGGACAGCCAAGGAAAACCTTTAGAGAAACCTCATCAAGCTTTCTCAAGGATGTCACACCTTAGCAGTTTGAGCAAGGACATTCATTAGTATCAAAGTGCTTTATGAGGTGCCCTTTTCAAATACCTTGTCCGTGTTCCCTGTGCAGTTGCTTGGTTTAAGCAAAAATGAAACTGAGCATGGGACAATGCATTCCTTTGACTTCAGAAAAAATGGATGTTAACAGAGCATTAAAAGTAATATTGCATAACAGGAGGAGCCAAATGGAAAAGATGATCAAGACGGATCTTCCTAAAATAGGAGATAGAAACCTATTGGAGTAGAGCAGAAGAAGCCTACCAGCTTGCACAAAAGGAATGAAGTGAAGATTTGAGAACAAAAGAATACAAAAGGAAAAGACCAGCCAGTCACAATGGAGGGATAGATAATTAGCTCAGAAATGAAGAAGCGCATTCACTACTGAAAAATTGACAAATGATTCAAAGTGCAGATTGAGCAAAAAAAGGAGAAGAAACAATAGATCATATTCCATGCCCATGCATAGCATTGTTGTTCATTACTCTGAACAACAACAAAGAGGTAGGTAATCCAGAAATGTGAGATATAAATATAAAAATAAAATATAAACATAACACACGATTCACCGCAACTTCTTTAAAAATATCATGCACCAGTAATGGAAATTGGTGAGAATATATAGGTGAAAAAGTAGTGAAAAAATTAGCAGATTAAGGTATTGTGGAATTTCCAAATACTAACTGATAAGATCTTGGTACATAGACTTAACTGTGGTTGAAAAGAAGAAATGGATATAATGATGGCACAATACCAGTTGATACTAAATAGAAAACAAAGAATTTAGGATGTGTAGTCAAAAGGTTCTATGGTGCTGAAGCAGCCACTGCTTTTCTAAATTTCATTCCCTTGGAAGTCATGGATTCCGACATTCTGTAAGTTAGCCCATGTGAGTTTCCTTGTTTCAGTAATTTTTGCTCTACATCTTCCAAATTTTCTCAACTGAAGGTTACAAACAGATACCATAGTTTTAGGTGTGTGTGTCGGGGGGTGTATTGTAAAAAGGTTCACCAATCCAAATTAGAATGCAACATATGGAGAACATAATTGATAACTATCATTTTCATTCTGTTTCACTATTAACTTCCAATTGTCCCAGAAACCTTGATTGATTGATTGATTGAATGAATGGTTGAATTTATATGGCTGCCCATATCATAAGAAGTGACTCTGAGTGGTGTACAACAAAAATAAAACCATAAACATATCAAAAAACAGTCATATTCAAAACTTTTTTAAAAGCATGAAACACACAAGAGATT
The DNA here is from genome assembly GCF_049901715.1 of Pseudonaja textilis. NCBI lineage: Eukaryota > Metazoa > Chordata > Lepidosauria > Squamata > Elapidae > Pseudonaja > Pseudonaja textilis. The sequence continues at coordinate 205,524,879 of NC_141991.1, read as the reverse complement.
AGATTAGCAAGGAAGCCATCTTAAGATCTCACCAGATTCCTGGGACACCAAGGCCTGATGACATAGCCAGAAAATAAGTAGGGATGGAGATGACCTCATTTTGGGAGGGAGAATATTCCACAAAACAGGCACTTTGGCAGAGAAGGACCACCCCTTTGGATGTACAAAGTGTAGTTCCCTGACAGAAAGGACCCAGAATCATACTTCTCCTATCAGATCTGATGGGATGGGCAGATGTAATTGAGAAGAAGTGGTCCCTCAAATAAACCTCACACCATGAAGGGCTTTAAAAGTCAAAAACATTACCTTGAATTGGACCCAGAAGCAGACTGGCAACCAATGCATTTTGCAGAGGTATAATGTATGCTATTCTAATAACTGTCAATGCTGCTGTATTTTGCACCAGCTGAAGTTTCTTGATACTTTTCAAAGGCAGCTCCATTTAGACCACATTACAGTAATCCAATCGGGAGGTGAGCAGGGTATGATTGACTGTGAACAGAGCCTGCCAATCCAAGAACAGGTGCAACTGGTGGACAACATGAAGCTGTGCAAAGACCTCCGTAGTTACAACCTGGTCTTTGAACAGGAGTCACCAAATCTAACTAACTAAGAAGGCACATGACACCCAAGGAAACAGGGCTGGAGACAGCAGTTAGCAGATACAATAATTACTTGCAATTTTTTTTACAGTAATCAACAACTCCAGGAATAATAGCAGGAGAGTAATTCCTGGATGGAAATTAGTAGAATAGGGAAAGGTTTAAATGTCCAATCCATGTTCTTTACCTCAGTCCAGGTGGTATAAGGTCTAATTTACTTCTAATTGTGATTACAATACTAGATTATTATTTTAGGACATCAATGAAAAATAACAGCAATCATTCTGGAAGAAATACAACTGCTAACTAGCTTCTCTAACCAAGAAGGGAAAGAAGACACCAGGAAAATAGGCATCCATTTTCTCTTACCTTAGGTTTGTTTCTGAGGAGGCATCCAGAGGGTGCATCCTCTCCTCACTATGTTCCTTGGGTATGAAGATTTGGCTGCAGACCAAAAACACAAGCAATATATTTTGAGAGTATGCATTTTTAATGAACTCCTGGACTTAGAGAAAGACATGACATCACCCTCTAACTCACTGATCCAGAGAGTCCTGGTGGATTTGATCTACTTTACTCATACCGAAGATTCCTATAATGATTACAAAAGGTAATTCTCAAAAAATATCTCCATACTGAATCAACCATATGGTATATTTATTGGAAAATGTAAAGCCCCTCAGGAGCATGCTCTGTCACAACAAATGATGAATTATGTGGCTTCATAAGCACACATGTCATCAAATGCACCATTGACCTTTTTACATTTTCAGGGGGATTTTCTGCTTTGTGCAGTTTCTCTGGCTTGGAAGTGAAGCAGTTTAACAATGCCGCCCTAGAGGAAACAGCTAATCAATAATTTCAGTTTTTGTTTCTGTAAAAGGTAAATGAGCCCATTATATTTCTTGAGTAAGAAAGCAAGTGGGTGTTTAGTGAAGTTTTAATAGGAGCTGGATAAAGCACACAAACATTTCCTCAGTGCCATGGAAAAGAGGAAATAAGATAGTACATTGTCAAATAAGAATTAAAATGCCTACGGGCTTTGCAAGTTATCAACTGCCAAGAAATGCTAGCGTGTCTTGTGCCAGCTCTCATAAGCTGCACTGAAAGACATGCTTACAATTTTTCCATGAAATTTGCATATCCAGCCTTTCAAAGGGGCAGGAAAGGAGAAATAGTTCTAGATTTCCCACCAGATTGAAAAGCGCTACCGAGGCAATTTTAGAATCATGCTTGCATTTTGGTAAGCCAAACATACAATCAGAACTGCACTGAAAAATTTTCCATCAGATGTCCACATTATATTTTGAAAGGATCCATTAGGTGGTTAGAAAATTTCATCTATATAATAAACCTTTTAATTTTCTGAACAAAAATCAGGCACTAAGTCTCAGGCAGATATAAAGGCCCAGGTATCAACAGTTCCTTCCCAGTTTTCTGAACAAAATCTTATTAAGAGGGCATGAAGCAAAACTGGGACTATTCATTATTTATTAGGACGTGTTCAAGAAATATGCAACTGTTTGAAATAGAGATAAACCTTTATATTTCACACACTTGATATAGCTTCAGGAGACAACCATTTAATGGTATCCTAACTATTGTTTATAACTGACAAAATATCAGTGATTAACACAAATAGGATGTACTGCTTTATGCCTTATCTGCAGAGTCCTTCCTTTGCTTTTGATTCCTTGACTGGTATCACTTTTGGGGTACATCAGACAAGAAACATGGCCAAAATGGATCTAATTCCACTTTATTGCTAGGTTATATTAACAGAATCTTGCAATTCTGAAAATACATTTCTTCCTTACCCTGCTACCCTCTACTGCCCAAGATGCTAGAGAGAATCCCTATCCACATTCCTGCTGAGGACTAAATTATCTTTTATCTTACTGTTTCCTTGACTGCATTTCTTCTCCCTGTGTTCCAAGAGTTTCCCCACATACAATTACAATTCAACAAGAATAATGTTTGATGGAAACCTGACAAAAATCTTTAGCCTGCAGATAACCCAGTGATGGGGAAAGCAAGACGAACTGTTCTCTTGTATTACTGAATCTTGAAAGAATATCTGCTCAGGTTTGTAAAAAGTAAGAGAAATATAAATAAGGACAATAACCTAATCCTCTTGCTGTAAAAGCTGTACAAATACCCAAGCAGCTTAAGTGTATGCTATAGCCCTACTGTGAAGAACCTTGTTATCAAGTCCTTGATTTTGAGAAAATTCCTCTAACATTATATCATAGAAGGTAAATTCTTCAGGTATAGCTTATTTCACTGAAATACTACAAAATATGATATAGCAATAGCAATAGCACTTAGATTTATATACTGCTTTATAGTGCATTAAAGCCCTCTCTAAGTGGTTTACAGAGTCAGCATATTGCCCCCAAAATTTTGGGTCCTCATTTTACCCACCACGGAAGGATGGAAGGCTGAGTCAACCTTGAGTCTGGTGAGATTCAATCTGCCAAATTGCAGGCCGATGGCTACAGCAGAAGTAGCCTGCAGTATTGCACTCTAACCACTGCGCCACCCAAACTCTATAATATGGTAGTACTAATCCATAGCAGGAAAAAGGCTGGGTTATGGTTCCACCTCACACCCAATCCCACTCTAGGGCGGAGAAATCAATTATCTACCTCCAAGATGAGTGAATGCATGCATGTAGCAGAATATTGCCTTCCGTGCTGCTGTTACAGATCTAAGGAATATCTTTCTTGCATCTTAAAAAGAAAGCATTATTAGGGAAGGTGTTTTCTTGGACCTCCATAGTCTGAAAGATTTCTGTTACCATGAATATTTTAATTTCCAGAAGCCACAGAGATCTTGATTCATGGTGCTGCATAAGAGTAAGATGTGTCCATATTTCTAGAAGTATTTGCAGAATTTCTAGTGTTGATAGGGGCTTTACAACTTAATATTACCAGTGCTAGGGCTGTCATGATAAATTCTAGTTTCAAAAATCAACCAATGGAGCATTTTCACTTTGTGTGCGTGTCTTCTAGTTCATGTATCTCAAGCATGCACAGACCTTAAGACATGAAATCTCTACATTTCCACAGCCTTTCAAAGGAAGAAGACAGATGAGTAGTCAATGCCCTGAAACATCTAGTAAAGGCCTTTCTTTACATTTGCGATGCCTCAATTACTTCTCAATTAGCAACTGCTCTAAATTAATACAGGGGTGGTCAATATACTCAATCCCCTAACCCAAAATATCATGTTCAATGTTAAGTTCGGGCAATGAGAGGCTGAACCAGGGCATGGATGCAACAAATACTTTATTAGAATAATAAAGGACTGAACGTGCTTGCCAAGCCTGGAACTGGCTCGCAGCGATCAGCAACTGGTTGGACCCCGCAGCCTGCTTTTATAGCTGGCTGCTGGGGAGAACCAACCAATGAGAGAGAGGGCAACCGCCCCCACAGCACGAACGGACCTGGGTGGGAACTTCTTTAAGTTCCAGGGACATAACACCCCTTCCCCCCAGATGCGAACACGCATAGTCTTTAAGGTACGCGGGAGGCTTGTGCTGGCGCCCAGAGCGGCGCAACTCTGGGGAATTGTCTGGTAGATCAGAGTCTGCAACTGAAGGTTGGACCGGTGGGGTGTCACGAACGCGTTCCTCGGTCGGTGCCGGATCGGGGCTTGTAGGGCTGATCGTTGAGGATGTGTTTCCATTGGCTGGTTCGGACTGGTCAGCCATCAGGTGGTCACGGGTCGTGTTCGGGGTCCCCGACTCGGCTGCAGGCGTGAGCTGGTCCCTGGAATTGGTGCTGATGTGGGGTTGATGCTGTAGCCCTGCACCGGTCTGCAACCATGAGTCACTGCTAACGTGAGTGTCTTGGCGCTTCCGCAGCTGATCCAGGTGCCTTCTCCAGACCCGGCCATCCTCCAGTCTGACTCTATATGACCTGGGTCCGGTGATGGCCACGACCTCGCCCGGGATCCACAGAGGGTCTCCAGCAAAGTTCCTCGCGAACACGGGTTCCTGTAAGACAAAATGCCTAACCCCGATGTGGAAGCGAGGGAGAGTCAGGCAGTAATGTGGGTGCAGCCTGTCCAATACAGTCCGCAGGCGTCTACCCATCAGGAGTTCAGCCGGGGACTTATTAGTGACTGTGCATGGGGTTGAGTGTTGGCTCAGCAAGAAACGGGAGAGTTTGTGGTGCCAGTCTTCCTTGCTGAACCTAGCCAGAGCCTCTTTAGTGGTCCTAACGGCTCTTTCTGCCAACCCGTTACTGGCAGGATGAAAGGGAGCCGTGAAGATGTGGCGGATGCCCAGATTGGCAGCGAAGCGACTGAACTCAGCCGATGCGAACTGGGGGCCATTGTCGGAAACAATTGAGTCTGGTAGCCCGTGCGTTACGAATAGGCGAGTTAATACCTTGGTGACCGCTTGCGTGGTGGTTGTGGACAGTTGTGCCACGTCAATCCATTTAGAGTAAGAGTCCACGACCACCAGGAACATTTTGCCGTGTGTTGGGCCCGCTAGGTCGATGTGAATCCTGGACCAGGGTGCGCTGGCGCTTTCCCACTTGGTGGGGGTGGCAATTGGAGGGGATGGACGGGATTCCTGGCAGGGATGGCAGGAGCTTACCCATCTGCTGATGTCATCGTCGAGGCCGGGCCACCATACGTAGCTGCGTGCTAATGCCTTCATTCTGACGATGCCAGGGTGGCCCTCGTGCAATGCCTCCAAAACTCGGGTATGCAGTGAGGTCGGGATGACCACTCGAGTGCCCCACAGCAAACAGCCCTGCAAACTGGATAACTCCTGTAGGCGGGTCTTAAAAGGCGTGAATTTGGTTTCAACATCACTGCCCGGCCACCCCCTCCTCACCCAGTCCAGTACCTGGGCGATCGTTTTGTCTGCCTTGGATTTGGCGGCAATGTCAAGGGCAGTGATGGGGAGGTCCAGTGATTGGGTGACCTCAAAGATAGCGTGGACCGGGGCCGGATCCTCAGCTGGAGCAGGTAGGGGGCAGCGGCTGAGGGCGTCTGCGTGAGACAATGTTTTACCTGGACGGTGTATGAGTCTATACGAGTATGCTGCTAGGAAAAGAGTCCACCTCATCATTCTAGGAGACAGGACTTGAGGGGTCTGTTTGTCACCTGCTAGTAGGCCCAGGAGAGGCTTATGATCCGTGACCAGCTCGAAAAGTGGCCAAAAAGAAATTCATGGAATTTCTTCACAGCTGCGACAGCTGCTAAAGCTTCCTTATCGATTTGGCTATAGTTGCGCTCTGTTGCAGAGAGCGTCCTGGAAAAAAGCGATGGGGGCCTCGGAGCCATTGGGGAGCCTGTGGCTTAACACTGCCCCAATTCCAAAAGGGGATGCGTCCGCTGCTAGCACTAATGGAAGGTTGGGGTCAAACTGAATAAGGACCGCCTCCGACGTGAGTAGTGATTTGACTGCGCGAAAAGCTGAGTCTTCCTTGTGACCCCAATGCCAAGCCGATTTTTTATCCAAAAGTCTGTGCAGGGGTTCCGCCACAGATGCTTTATGGGGCAGGAACGACGCGTAAAAATTCAATAGCCCCAAGAAGGCCTGTAGTTCCGCTTTGGAGGTTGGAGTGGGTGCCTCGTGAATTGCCTTAACCTTGGACTCCAGGGGGTGAATGCCTGAGGCGTCAATTTTATAACCCAGAAAGTCCACCTGTCTAGTGGCAATGGCACATTTTTCTTTTTTTAATTTGAGGCCATGCTGTCTGAACCTCTCTAACACTGCTCGAACTCTCTGGAAGAGTTGGGGTCTGTCCCTGGCCGAGACTAAGATGTCGTCGAAGTAGGGTACTACAACAGGGAGGCCCTGCAAAATCCGCTCCATGAGGGATTGAAAAATGCCTGGGGCAACACTTACGCCAAATTGGAGACGCTTACACCGGAAAGCACCCCTATGGGTGACGATGGTCTGGAGTTCCGCTGTTTGGTTGTCAACAGGGAACTGTTGATACGCTTGGGACATGTCCAATTTGGCAAAAATGCTGCCAGGTTCAAAAGTGTGTAATAAATGCTGAATGACGGGCACTGGGTAAGCGCTAACTTGTAAAAACTTATTCATTGTGGTTTTGTAGTCTGAGCAAATTCTCAGGCTACCGTCTTTTTTGAGGGGTGTGACAATGGGCGTCTCCCATTTGGCGAAATCTGTTGGCTCAATGACCCCTTGTTTTAATAATTTATCCAGTTCCGCATCTAATTTAGGCCGAATAGCGAATGGGACTCTACGAGGTTTTAGCCTGATTGGGACTGCTTGGGGGTCGACTGAGAATGAGATAGGGGTACCGTTATAACACCCCAGTTCATTGCTGAATACGTCTGAGTAGTCAGCGAATAAGGAGTCAGTGTCTGAGGTTGAGACAGCATGGACTCCTGTTAACCCTAGGCCGAGATGGGGGAACCAATCAAGCCCCAAGAGTGTGGGGAGGTTACCGTTAACTACCCTAGAGGTAGGTGGCCTTTGAAAGTTTTAAAATTGACAAGAAACTTGCCTCTGCCGATTACAGGAATGTCCTTCCCCTGGTAGTCCTTCAGGCTAAACTGGCACTTCTGGAGCCGGTTTCTGGATAGATTGGGCTGTAGTCTCTTGATGGTGCTCCAAGAGATAATTGAGAGCGCTGACCCCGTGTCAACCTCCATGCGACAAGGTCTACCTTCTAACAAAACGGAGAGAGAGATTTTACTAATGGCATGGCAAGCGTGCTTAGCATGGTGGCGAGTGCGACAGTTCAATACTTGCCTTTGGGGTCCAGAATGTGAAAAGGAGGGGTGCCTTTGTGCCGAGTTGTGAGCGGCCTGGCAGACTCTAGCGATGTGCCCCTTTTGTGGCAAATGTTGCAAGTGGCTCCTTGAATTTGCAGGTGGTCCTCAGGTGAGATCCACCACAGGATAGGCACAGGGTGATGTGCTTGGGTGGACTGACGCTTTCTTGCTTGGCTCCTACCTGCGGTTGTCTGGCGTGGGCGAGGCGGTGGATGTCGGCTGCATCGCTGGGGTCCTCTTCGATGACCACCTCTTCAGAGTGGACTGAAACTGCACTTTGCTTGGAAGCAGGACCTTGGATTTCGGTGGCTGAGTGTGCTGCCAGCTCTGCTGCCAGGGCTTCCTCGACGGCTTGCGCGAGGTTGAGGTCCTTCTTAGCGAGTAGGCGCCTTTGGAGGTGAAGGTCCTTGACTCCGCAGACTAACTGGTCGAGGAGCATGTCCTCCAGGTAGGTCCCAAACCCACAATGGAGAGCTGCAGTCCTGAGGGCAGCCATGTACTGGTTGATGGTCTCTTTGTCTGATTGCTTCCTCATTCGGAAAGTGAACCGCCTGGCAATCTGTGAGGGTCTAGGAGAATAGTGGTTAGTAAGGATTTCTAACAGTTCTGTCCAGGAACGTTTTTAACTCACGTGGAGCCACGAGTGCTGTGGCAGTATCAAAGACGATGGCTCCACAGTAGATCAGGAAATATGATTTTTTCGGTGCTCCCTGCATCAGCCAACCCAATTGCATCGATGTAATGGTTAAAGCGATTCTTGTATGACTCCCACTTCTCCTCATCCGGCTTGAACGCTGGGAAAACTGGGTTGGAGTTCATGATGAAGAAAAAATCAGGTTGGATAATCTGTTGAGAAAATCTCTCTGGGGCAGCAGCAGGAAGGTTTTTTGTGCCTGTGGCAGGCAAGTGATTTCAGCTCTGGAGAGGCTTTTCACAACTCTCTCTCTCTGGGTTAACACGAGGTTAGGCTGCAACGGTCGTTGGCAGCGTTTTGAAATTCGCGCCTGCGTAGGCGTCAGTGACTTGTAATACAGCACCGCGCTGTACTTCTAGGGCGGAAATTCAAATGACAGCCGTTTGAATTTCGCGCCAAAAGAAACGAGCGGCTGCGGCTCGCAGTGCTTCACTTTCCCTGTAGCTAGGCTAACTAGCGGCTACAGACGCTTCTCACTCTCGCTGCTTGCTGACCGCTTTCTCTGGCTGCGGATCAGCGTTCGCTCTCGTTGCCTGCTGACCGCTCTCTCTGGCTGCGGATCAGCGTTTGCTCTTATCGCCTGCTGATCGTTCTCTCTGGCTACGGATCAGCGGCTAGTGATTCAGCGGTTGCGTTGTGCCTCTGGTAGCCATCCCACCTTCGTCGCCAGTGTTAAGTTCGGGTAATGAGAGGCTGAACCAGGGCATGGATGCAACAAATACTTTATTAGAATAATAAAGGACTGAACATGCTTGCCAAGCCTGGAACTGGCTCGCAGCGATCAGCAACTGGTTGGACCCCGCAGCCTGCTTTTATAGCTGGCTGCTGGGGAGAACCAACCAATGAGAGAGAGGGCAACTGCCCCCGCAGCACGAACGGACCTGGGTGGGAACTTCTTTAAGTTCCAGGGACATAACATTCAACATGAGAGAAGATCAGCATTTCCCTGTGAATGATTGTTTCTTTCTACATTGCAGCCATCCACAAAATTACCTGCACCCTAGGAAGGCAAGGGAAGAGCCCATTTGGCTTCCCCACAGTAGAATCGCTCTCTGCCTTTCCAGTCTGTTGCACAGAGCTAGGTTAATTCAGTGCAACCATGGGAGGAGGGGCACCCTGACCCATGCATCTTCCAATGATGAGAGTAAATTTGACTGATGAACTGAAAAGCTGAAATTGCTATTTAAAATGTGTTGCCTTAATGCTTTGTCTGTTTGGATATGCCCATAAAACATGCTAATGGCATCCCCACTTGTTTAACATTTATTTATCACTCTTTATCATTATTATTTATATTCTGCTTTTCAGGCTGTCTATTCTCCCAAACTACCTTATATGCAAAATGCAAAGAGCTTAAATGTTATTTAAAAACCAATAAGCATACCAAGGCAGGGCAGATGGTTAGGTGGTCCTGAGGGGAGGCAGATAATTCAACTAAGCAGGCTTCTGTGGATTGAGTTTTCAGGATCACAGAAGATTTCCTCACTACAGTAATCTCCACTTGGAAGACCTTTTGAGGCAGGCAGCCCACACTCTTGATAGAGAGAGATGAAAAACACCACAAAGTACAAAGGATTTTGTTCCATAAATTGCATTGTTTCCCTTCTCCCTTCAGATGCAATCAAAGCTGTTGGCACTGGAATATGTCATTTCATGCTTGGCTACTGTAGTCCCTGGTTACTTGTTCTCTAACCTTTGACTAGAGTCAGCTAATTGGCTAGAGCATTTCAACCCATTCATGCAATATTTCAGTAACAAGCAGCTAAAATGTTTGCTTAATAATATTAGGAGGTTGTCACATCCTGTTTTCACAGGCAAAGGAAATTCAGGAATAATAGCTCTGGCTGGAATTCAGCCATTAAATTAGAGCAGGAAGATACAAACAATCTTGTAATAAATTGTTGTTGTTTACATCAAGTAGTTTTATGTTGTTTTGTAATATCCTATGTTAAAAAAAATAATCATAAGAGGCATTTATAGAAATTACTTGCTATTTCACACAAGCTAGACTGTCATTAATAGATATTTTATTTGATTCTAAATAATTAAAAGACAAAATTATAACAGCAGTAAATAACGGGTTATTTTCATCCAGGCACTTGCAGTTTCTTATCTCATACGTGTTGGGCAAGAGCTTTCTCTCTCTGAGTTACCAAAAATGAACTAATGATTACAAAGTATTTTCCATTTTAAAAAGAAATAAGTGCATATAGAGTAATAAGTATTGAAGGTATAATTCAGCCTCAACTATGTGGTATTAAAAAGAAAATAGGGACTCCTCTGATTTGTGAAAGTGAAACAAGGCACAATTTGTTCTTACATTTTAAGAAGGTTCTAAGTTGCCCATATGACAATTTGGCTCTAAACCAGGCCTGTCAAACTCGCAGCCCGCGAGTCGAATGTGTCATGCACTGGCCATGCCCACGCCCAGTTAGTGAAGGAGAAAAAGTCGTGATATGTCACGTGATGATGGTGTGATGACACAAGTTTGACACCCCTGCTCTAAACTGTTTAAGAAAATCCTATTCTGAGTCACTGGAGCAACAATTTGTATGAAATTCAGCCTATATTGCAGGCAACCACTTTCTCCTGCTGCTATGACCTTTTCAACTTTTCATTTCAGGAAAACAATTGTGAATCATTTTCCTTCTGTGTTTGGACATATATATATTTGCATACATCCACATATATACACACATTTAAGATTAGACCATCAACATGCAGATATAGACATGTACAACTACATTTAAAATGAAAATGCCCTTCTTTCTACCTGGTTGTACTCTAATAGGCTCTAAATCTCCTCGTAACAGTGATTCTGAAATAATAAGGGACTGGGATAATAGTATATCACATAGAGGATTGCTTGTTCAAAACCCAGTAGTTATTGTTATTCTTAGCATTCGTGCTACATGGTTGCAAGATTTGCAAGGTTTTGCACTGTATTTTCTTAGATCTTACAGCAAAGCATGATTTGGTAAGGGGTTCAAAACCCCACCACTCTTTTTTTAAAATTTTCCCCAAGAAAGCAATTTGCCCTCTGGGCTATTTGAGATTTGGGAGTGAACTTTTCATATCTCAAATTGCTAAAAGATCAAGGCATGGACTTTTTTCAAAGACAAACATACAAAACCAGGAGAAACTAGCTAGCTCAGGAACATGAGAATAGCATTTTAAAGCATTTTGAAACTAGCCACTTTTACATGCTAGGCAAAGATTATAACCCCCTTATCCTTTCAACATTGTTAATAAAATGAATTATAGAGCTGGGCTTGATAAACATTGACTCTCTTGCTTTTTCTTCCTTTGAAAATTACCCAATGAACTACTGGGATTAGCCTGAAATAAACTGAAATTTTCTGCCCTAAACAGGCAGAAACACAGAAAGGCTATTTAAAGGTGGAAAAGTGTTCTTTGGAAGTGAATCAGATTAATGTTCCCCGAGGTCCCTTGACAGTACAGGGAGGATTAACGGACAGTTGGGTCCATTTCTGCCCTTCAGAAATGGATGATCCATATTCTGGTAATTGGGCCCCTGGGCACTGTGAATAAAATTCAGGACTGGTATTGCCTTCACAATAGTAGGAGTAGGAATACTTTGCCTATTTCTGTCAGTCCTTCAGGATAGACCAGATTAGGAAACCGAAATTATGCAGGCTAATGTTGCAAATGAAATAGAGACTAGACTAGACTGGACTGGACTGGACTGGACTAGACTAGACTAGACTAGACTAGAATAGAATAGAATAGAATAGAATAGAATAGAATAGAATAGAATAGAATAGAATAGAATAGAATAGAATAGAATAGAATAGAATTCTTTATTGACCAAGTGTGATTGGACCACAAGGAATTTGTGTCTGGTGCATAAGCTTACAGTGTGCAAGTAATAAATCATAAATCATAGTTACAATTGTTAATCATAAGTTACAACAACAATTGATAAATCATAATATACCAATAGGAGAAAAATAAGGAATAATAGATAATAAATAGACCCCACCCCAATCGCTTTCCTTTATATTTGTGAGAACTAAGGAGAGTCTTGTCTGAGTTGCTTACTCAATGAAAAGAGCTAGGTTTCTTTAGCTGACTGTATTTCAGTAGTGGCTGTTCCTCTTATTACTCAAGGTCATTTCTTCTACCCATTACAATTTCTAGAGTATATAGCAGAAGGTCTGATCCACAACTTGCAAATTGTAGGGTTCTCCAGCTACATTTTTATAATTCATTCCCAGAAAGTCTGATGCTGAAAATTAGCTACGTATTGGTTGTACTATCATTTTTTACATGTGGATGGTGAAGAAGAAGAAGAAGAAGAAGAAGAAGAAGAAGAAGAAGAAGAAGAAGAAGAAGAAGAAGAAGAAGAAGAAGAAGAAGAAGAAGAAGAAGAAGAAGAAGAAGAAGAAGAAGAAGAAGAAGAAGAAGAAGAAGAAGAAGAAATAGTAGTAGTTATTTGGATTTCAAAAATGCCCTCATAATTTAAGTTCAGTTCTTTTGATGATAAAATCATATCAAGTACCATTTTCGTTAACCTTTAAAGGACAACCAATCCATCAATAAATAGCTGAACGTGACTACAAAAAATCTAACTTTTTTTTTGCCTGATATACTGCTGTTTAATAGTGCCACCGTGCTAAAACAGACCTGTTCAAATAGTGTATCTGTTGTGATATGTACAGAACAACCCTTGACTAACAAGGATATGCACATGGAAACATTTATGACAGTAGTTATGAATAATTATTCAGCCACACACAGCCATATACTGAATTGAGTTAAAGTTTACTTTAAGAAATAGCACAGTCCAATAAACAGTCCAGGTCATATACGTTTTACAGTCCAAAAAGATCCAATTACAAAGTCTTCTTATCGGTTGCCTTTTTCATTTCCAGTAAACAAAAATATCAAAGTATAAGCACAGCATAAACCTTAGATAGCAACAGAATGTCAGAGATAACGCATGTCAGAGAGAGCAGAATTTCATAGAGAACAAGCCATGATCTCTAGCTCCCTCTTATGGCAATCTGCAATACAATCAACCAATCAGAAAATAGTACAAATCAATACAGTGATTTTGTCTTAAAGCTACAAACATACTTTGTTGGTTTATATATTGCCAACCCAACTAATCGGTGGACAGATTCCTAACAGTATCCATTTTATTTGGGAAACAAAATGGCCACAGGCAAGCAGTGACCATTTAGAGCAGGGAGATTTATCAGCCAGAAGTGGTTAGTCACTCAAAAATGACAAACCTTTGGGATCAATGTTTGAACTTCAGGCTTAAAACTGACCAATCTTGTCCAGTTGGGACTTTGGGAAAGGACTCTGGAGACCTGTGTCTCCTGAAATCTTTAATGAAATCCTGAAAGCTGATTTCACTGGTGCTAATGGGAACAGTGTATTGCAGAAATTATTCACTTAGCCTATTCCTGTATAACCTCTAAGGAAAACAAGCCTGATCTATTCCTGCAAAGATTTTTAAAAATCAGAATAATATAACTGAATGGAAAAGGCTTGCAGCTCATTCTGCCAAGAAATATTTTTGGCCCCACTGCATAAATGCATAAAATCCACACTTTTTACTCTCTGCAGTCATTTCATAAAGTATTTCTAATTGTTTGGAACTGCCAAAGACTAGTTGCCAAAGAGAATGTATAATTTATTCCTAAAACCTGCTCATATTTTTATGCTGGCAAGAACCAGATATATTCTCTGAGAAGGTAAGGAAAAAAAAGAGTCAAAATATCAAAAAAACAGAATTCAGCAAAAAAAAAATTAAGCATTGCATATTGCTTCAACTTTCCCTACCCAAATATTAAGCACACAAATTATTATTACCTTTATTGTCAGAGTACAACATGTATACAATGAGATTGGCTGAGCCTCCCTTCACAACTCACAGTGTGGACAGAAGTCCCTAACCCAGTCCCAATCTTATTACATTATGTCACCTTGTTGCACAATGCGCCAGCCCCACAAGTTTGTCATACTATGTTGACATGAAGTTATTTTCTGTTCAGAAGTCTTGACAGCCCATGGGTAGAAATTGTTATTTAGCCTGTTGGTGCAACTGGCTATGCTTCTATATCTCCTACCCAATGGTAGGACAGTGAAGAAGTGCTGAGGGATGTGAGTCATCCCTGAGAATTTTCTTCACTCTTTTAAGGCAGCGAGCCCTAGCAATGTTATCTAGTGGTATCAGGGAACAGCCCATGATGTTTTGTGCTGTGCTTACCACCCTCTGTAATGTCTTTCTATCCATGGCTGTCAAGCCAGCATACCACACCATAATGCAATATGTGAGGATGCTTTCTATCATGGATGGGTAAAAGGAGGTCATCAGTCGTTATTCCACTTTATTCTTTCGCAAGACCCTATGGAAATGGAGTCTCTGTTGGATCTTTCTGGCCACCTGGGTTGTGTTGATTTTCCAGGCGAGATCTTCGCTGAGGTAAATTCCCAGGAATTTAAAGGAAGAAACTCTCTCCACACAGCCCACCTCAATGTAAAGTGGGGCAGGTTCCTCTCTCTTCTTCCGGAAGTCTAACACCATCTCCTTTGTCTTGCTGATGTTTAGGTGCAGGTTTTTTTCTAGGCACCAGGAGGATAATTTTTGAACCTCACCCCTGTGCACTGTTTCGTCCCCACCTGTAATGAGACCCAATATAGTAGTATCATCTGCAAACTTAATGATCACAGTGGATGGGTCAGACAATACATAATCATGTGTGTACAGTGAGTACAGATAGGGACTGAGCGCACAGCCCTATGGGGAGCCAGTGCTATGCTTCAGGGAGGTGGACATGTCAGATCCAGCCCCCACTGTTTGTGGTCGGTCCCTCATGAAGTCTTTGATCCAGTTGCAGATGGAAGAGGGAAAATTCAAGTCAGTCAGCTTTTCGATAAGGATGCTCAGCAGGATAGTATTGAAGGCTGAGCTGTAGTCAATGAAAAACATCTTGACATAGTTTCTGGGTTTCTCCATATGGCTCACTACAGAATGTAAGGCAATAGCTATGGCATCATCTGTTGACCAGTTCCCTCTGTAGGAAAATTGATGTATGTCAAAGTCTGGTGGGAGGCATGTCCTAACATGTTGGAGAACCAGTCTTTCGAAGCATTTCATCACTACTGACGTTAACGCAATAGGTCTGTAGTCATCTAGACAGTTAATTGCTGTTTTCTTGGGGGCTGGGACAATAGTGGCTGTTTTCAAGCATGATGGAACACAGGCCACTTGCATGGAGATGTTAAAGAACTTTGTCAGGACCCCTGCTAATTGATCGGCACAAGTCTTCAACATGACCCCCAGCACCCCATCTGGACCTGCAGCTTTACTGGGATTCACAGCCTTCAGTACAGCTCTCACTTCATGTTCGTATAGGGTGAGTGGCTGGGAATCAGAAGGATGGCAGGCAGAGGTTTTGGGGCCTGGTCTTTCCACCTCATAGCGGGCAAAGAAGATGTTCAACTCCTCCCAGCAACAAGGCGTCAGCATTGACTGTGTTCCTCGTGTTGCCCTTATAGTTAGTTAGGTGCTGCAGTCCCTGCCACACTTGCTTTGGGTTGTTATCTGCTACATGGTTCTCCACCTTATATTTGTATTGTTGTTTTGCTGTCTTAATGTCTCTTCTAAGGTTTGCCCTGGCCTCTCTCTATATATCCCTGTCCCCTGCCTTAAAGGCAGAATCCCGGGCTCTCAGAACTGTTTGTACCTTGGCAGTCATCCAGGGTTTACAATTCCCATAGACTGATGCACTTGTCTGTTGTTACACTGTCAGTGCACACTTTGATGTAAGTGAGTACGGCATCAATGTATTCATGCAGGTCTTGATGTTCAAAGACACTCCACTCAGTGGTTTCAAAGCAGTCCTGCAGCTGACTGAAAGCACCCTCTATCCAGATTTTAACCATTTTCATGACTGACTGAGTTCTTTCCTTAGAGGGACATACTTCAGGCATGAGAGAAGTGAAAGACGGTCGGATGTACCCAGGTGGGGAAGGGGGATTACTCTATATGCCTGTTTCAGGTTATGATAAATGATAAATATTCAAAAGGTGTAATGGGTAAAAACAATAACTTGTTATAATAACAGGAGGAAGAGCTGCAACAAGGAGAGAAGAATGAAGACACTGATCAGATATAAAACACCTGAGTCCAGAGTCTAGGACAGAACTATAACCTGAGAAAGGATCTCAGATTAGACTCTCCCTTGTTCTCACTAAGATAAAGGGAGACATTCCTATCTTTCTATGAAATTTAGTACAATAATCACACCTTAGTATCGTGCAGTCCAAGATGATGTACCTGCAGTTATCAGATCATTACCTGTCTCCACATTTCCTGCAGTATATGGAGTTCTCCTAACATTCCACCATAACTCCGTAACTCCATGGAAAGAGGCAATTCAAGCATACCGTGGATTATAAAAGAATAGCCATCACAGGGTTGTATGTATCTGTGTAAGATACATACAAATAGTCCTATAGGCATTTTTTTTGCAGGAAAACAACCAAACAGGCTGAAGTTGGCCAAAAAAAGGTTTTAAATCATGGCCATGTGATTGTGAAATGCTGGCTATAACAGAAAGCCAGGTGCCAAGCACCTGAAATGCAGTCCTCTGACCACAGGTGTGTGTGCAGTATGAGACATCCAGAAAGTATCCATGATATCAATCACTCTGAGATGTTATCTCTCCAATTGTTTTATTAGAAACAGATCTGGCATGTCAAAAGCAATTTCCCAAGTGAAAGTTTTTTCACGTGTTACACAGACTCCACCTTCTCTCCTCCCTTCTCTCCTCCCACTTCTATATTTCATAAATCATGAGAACCAATTAACTGCAACTGGAAATTCTTAATATGACATACAAAATAACCTTGAACTTTTCAACTCCTCTAACTCTCTCTCAAAAAAAATGTTGCAGCTGAATTTCAAAGCTGACATGCAGTTGTCAGAACTTCAGAACCAGTAGCTTTCAGTGAGGGGGGTTGTCATAATTTTGGCCAGTGACAAAGCAATCCATTGTTGCTTAAAATTACTACCCGTAATTCCAACCTGCTTCCCCAGTCCTGCAGCTGTCTTTTGTTGCAGCTGGAATTCTTCTGTCTTATAACACTGGAATGGATAAAAGAATCCTCCAGCAAAAAGGTCAAAGGAAGGCACTCAACAATGCAGAAAACTTACTTTTTCGTAACTCAGCCTCTCTCAACGAGGGTGTCCCAGATGTATTCAGACTGCAGCTTCCAGAGTCCCCAGCCAAAATTTTAGGAGTTGGCAATTTTGAAAATCCAGTCCCAGCATATTTGGAAAATGCCAGATAAGGATGTGAAAAAGTCATCCAGGCCTTTAAAGAAGACAAACCGGATGAAATGAAATTTATTTCAGATGTGTAATTGAAACTGTTCAAGTTTTAAACAGATGGTTCCAAAACAAAGGAGTCCTTCAAATGCTTGATGTGTGAAACAAGAAAAAAAATAAATTTATACAAAGAAAAACAGTAGAGGGAGCTGTTGTTATGCAAGTAAAATCAGCACTGGTTATCCCCAGTCCCTGCCCCAAGCTGAATTAATTATCATCAAAATATGCTGAATTTTATGTTTCTGTTTTGTCAATGCCATTAGAATGAGATACGAAAAATCATCTGCAAAGGGCAATGTGGTATGCTAATGATGTTAATAACAGCTATCACTGAAAATGATGTACCATTCATTTCATTCAAAATATTTCAGCAAGTTTTCTTTCTGTAGAACAGAATAGAAAGAAATTTAGATGGGAGACTTAAAACAGGCTTTCTGAACCCTGGTTTACATATTTTTTAATATAAACACAATATTATGAAATATTTTAGATTTTAAAAACTGTTCTACTACTTAATCTGTTCTACTTTTCAAAAATCTGTTGATCAGGAACACTTTGAAAAAATATAATTAAGTTTGCAATATTAAATTTTGAGAGATAAGTTAGAATGGCCTATAAATATAAAATATAGACATATGATTTAAACTGATTCTATTATCTGCACTTACTTGAGATGACAAAAGTGTAGGAAATTTTAAGTAAACTAGGGTTCCAACTTGGAGCAGATTCAATAAGTCTAATATCTTTGTAAAGAATTTAAATGTTGGTGCAGTGATATGACAGTAAATGTAAACCAATGGCTTTATCTTTTCATAATCCTCACTTAGGATTCTTCTAAAACAAAAAAAAAGATGCTTTAATTTGGAAAATCTGCTTCATTTAGAAGGGGAAAAACATGCTAAATGCTACAATGATGTATTTTGTTTTTCATCATCCTTTTTCAAGCGGTATCAGACATAATAACAAAATAAATTTTCTACTCTGTATTACAAAAAGTAATATTGTTTTAATTTAATTAAGGTATATTTTGAGGGCTGAAGCTGGATAATTTCTCCAGTTTAATTTTGAGCATTTATGCTTGCTTTTGAACCTGCTTTTGTTTCATTAACCATAGCAACAAAAACTTGTAGGATTAGTTTTCAAATGAATGAATTGCCTAAATTCATTTTATATAAATTTTTATAATGTACAACATCATTCAGGTTATTTATTCTCATAAAATCATTAACAGATTGGAAGTTATGACCATTGACAATAATGCAGCTAGCTTCATTAAAAAAAAATCAGGTGGTTTGAAAGTATTTATACATGGAATCCATTGCAGGAAACTTTCCTCTTAGACCTAGCAGATTTATGAGGTATTATTTTATCAGATTAAAGCTCAACAATATTTTTCCCTTATCAACTGTAATGTAGCATTTAAAAATGACTTTTTAATCTAGCATTGTGATGAATGATGGAAAGCTCTGTTTGAAATAGAATGTAAAATATAAATTATGTGGCTTGCATACTAGTGAAGAGGTGGACAGAGATCATATCATTCTGACCATTTGGATATGGAAATTTTATGCCCCACAAAGCACTTCTTTTTAAATTTTTTCCTCTACAGCATAACTCAAAATCTCTTTCCAAATTTGCCAGTGTAGTATTATTCAATAGTTGGATGAGCATATCCATAGGCATATTGGTTGTTTCTCCTTGGTTCTAGTTTTTATATAGCATTGTAACTAATTTTAATTGATTCTATTTTTATGTTTTTAGGGCCCATTAGTTGCCCAGAGTAACTTATTGGTAAGAGTGGCAGCATATACATTTAATAAATAATATTTTAACAGTCTCCTTGAAAGGAATGTCATATTTTAAACAGCAGTGCCTGTGAAGAGATTACATAACATAAAGAAGAAGAAGAAGAAATCCAAGTTTGGTTACAGGGCATTGGTTGTGGAATTGCTGAGGAAAAAAGTTAAAAGTCAGTGTTAAAAACCTGTTTTAAAGTTAGGCTAAATACTAAGAAGTATCTTTAATATATCTAATTTATAGATTAATGTGGTGCCAAGCTAGAATACATTAAGGTGGTAAGGCGGCAAGGTCTATGGGTAAGATAATGTATTGCTTTCATTAAAAAGCAATCTGCATGGACCATATCCACTAACACTAGAAACTCGGCAGCTGTCACCTTTATCAGGGAAACTAGAGCAAGCCACTACATTTTAATCACTGGAGTTTGTCAGGAACGAAAAACAGCCAGCTTCCCACAAATCAACAGACATGTATCCTGATAAGAAGAGTGAATTGGAAAAGGACAGCTATACCCCATGCAGTACAACACCGATTCTGGTGTGATCAAAGTCCGGTAATTGTAGTCGATAAATCTCCTGAATTAGACCCCAGGAAGAAACCACTCATCTTTCTACAGACAGATAGATGTTGGCAAGGGGTAACAGTCTTGGGGTAATTATCTTATTTGGATTTTCAGGTTCTGGTTATTTTTTATTTTTTAAAAAAATATACAGGCAGAAAAAGGGAATTGTTGGGAGAACAGTGGTAGGTTGTTTATTTCACAATATCACAAGAAATTTGGTTTCCTAGTTTCATTTTAATAGAGCTCTGTGGATGGAGAGATGGAGAAAGCTTAGCTCAAATAGAAGCCCATAGGCCATGGTATTTTTCTTAACTGTTCAGTTTTGAAGGGTATGAGATAAATACATGTATTTGACTACAATCTTAAAGACTGTTGAGGGATCACTAGGGTATCCCAGAAGTATTCGTTCACCAGAAAAAATGTTTACTGGTTGGATGATATTTAGACCAGGGGTTTCCAACCTTAGCAACTTTAAGACTTGTGGATCCCAGAATTCCTGAGCTAACATGACTGGAGGAAGAATTCTGGGAGTTGAAGTCCACAAGTCTTAAAGTTGCCAAGGTTGGAGAGCCCTGATTTAGACTGTAGCCCCTTCTGCATAAATTGATGATTTATAGCCATCAAGTCACTATTAACTCATGATGATGATGATGATGATGATGATGATGATGATGATGTTATCTGTTCAGTCATGTCCGATTCTTGGCAATTCTATGGGCCCGGTCTCTCTACATCTTCCAGTCTTGCACTACTTCTTTGAATTGCTCTATGCTCCAGCTGATGTCAGCTTTGATGGCGTCCATCTACCATGTTCTCTGGTGGCCTGATTTCCTTTTACTGTTCCAAACATAATTGCTTTCTCTAGTGAACTCCCCCATATGACATGGCCAAAACTCTTAATAACCATAGAGATATTCCCCAAGTTGATTAACACCAAGTACTTCTCATCAGTTAGGATGTATGGGAAAGGTTATGGATAACAATATTTACGAAGGTACTGCAGGATATTTTAGATTTTTGCAATGTTCATTTGTGAAGCTGGGTTCTTGGCAATCTTTTGGCTGTGAACACTGTGAAAAAATTACCAAGATACCATGGGTGCCATGAACTAAGAAATTTTGAGAAGTTCTGCATTTATCACTTACTAACTCGATACCTTTGCTTCGCCATGAACTATGTGGTTAGGAATAGTTTTTGGGGAGAAAAATAAGGGGAAAAAATCTGCCTCTGCCTACCAGCATCCATCAGTATTCAACTGACTAGTGTCCTATCAGTGTGTGAGAGAGTTGGGGCTGTTTGGAAACTGAAACAGAATTTTCTGTGTGAGCAAGAAGGAGACAGCAAGGAGCCTGGGTGTGGCTTAGCTCAACTGTTCTGTACTAAAGTTGCTTGGTGCTGTGAAACTGAAACTGAAACTCCTCTCCTCTGCTTGTGGAACATTTGCATTTGGAACATTTTTCTTTTCAGGTGGGAAGGGGGAGTAGAACTCCTTAGCATTAGAGCGTGTTAATAATAATATATGAAATACTAATGTTCTGATGGTCATTTCAAAAAAATCCTTTCTTAGTGAGCACCTAGAAGCCAAGAAGAACATATGTGCCAAATTTCTAGTTTGTAGGCTTTATGGTTCTGGAGATTTTGTGATGATGTGTGAATGGTATTTCACTTTTATTGGTTGCTTGTTTAATTTATGGTCATAGGCTAAAACACACAAAAGGAAAAATGGGGAAATGTACCCTGGAGATGAAGCATAGTTTTAAAACCAGGCAAAAAGAAAAGAGATTAAATTCTTACCCAGGAGCAATTTATTTAACTTGCTGGGGCAAAATTTGAATTCTGATCATGAGAGCAGAGTAACTGCATTTGATCACTGTGAAGAATGTAGAAGCATACAGAAAAGCCAGCTGTAGTTTGGATGGTCTTTAATCCTGAAAAGCCCATTTCTATAAAAGACGCAGTATTCTACTTTTTTCATCCACTAGATCAAGGGTCTTCAAACTTGGTAAGTTTAAGACTTGTGGACTTTAACTCCCAGAATTCCTGAGCTAACATGACTGAAGGAGGAATTCTGGGAGTCGAAGTCCACAAGTCGTAAAGGTGTCAAGTTTGAAGTCCCCTGTACTAGATCATCATTGGTCACTTTAAGGACCTCTTTTAAATTTTCCTCCCAGGTTAGCAGTATACAAGGTGGCATAATGGCCCAGAATTTTAAAAAAAATCTACTTTTAGATATTCTTATATGTCTCAGTTAGCTTGCTAATTTCCACACAGGAGTGGAATTATTTAAATATGGTATTTAGGTAAGGAGGAAGAATCAGTTTGCCATTCTATGTCCAATATATGTGAGCTTCTTGTTTGGCTGCCTGATCATAAATCAGCATTGGGAGGGCTTCTTAATGGACCCCCTGCCAATGCAGTTCCTTTTCCAACGTTCCTCTCCAATGAGTGGTGGAATTATTGCTCAATGATCACAACAGAAATGCTAAAAGGTATTTTTTACTGATGCGTCTTCACGCACCATCTTGACTTTTTTTTTACTGCTCCCTGTGGAAGCCAATAACTGTTTGGATATTCCTTAACCAATACTAGGAAATATGTGCCTCTAGGTCAGGGTTCCCCAACCTGAGGGCCATGAAGGGATTGTAACCAGGCCAGCAAGCACACATGCGCACACACACATCTCCTCACTCATGCAAGCAGTCGGCAAGCGCATGCACACATGCTCCATTTATGTGAGCGGAAGGTATGCATGCATGCCGCTAGCACAGATGAAGCTGTGTGTGTGTGTGTGCTCACACTTGCCAGCCACTCATGCAGAACCATCGTTTCCCACACACACACACACACACCGTCCTGCCCCACCACCAGTCTGCAAAGCCAGAAACATTGGGGAACTCTGCCCTAGGCTGTTATGTAACATTCCCCTGGTATTGCTGTCACCACCAAATATTTTCCCAGTTTGGAAGTGTTATGTTACTTTTCCAAATGAAATGTAGAGATGGTGTAAATAGGTCCAGTTTAAACAGGAATCAAAATACCTTTTATGGTTCAACTTTAAAAATTTGCTTGAAAATTGCATTTCTCTATATTGGATAAGATAGGATGGCTGTTAACAAGGCAATGCATCTATGTCTTTGCTTCTTTTGACTGAAGTGATAGTTATTTAAAGAAGTCACTTTCTCTGTTGGCAAATAAAGTTCTCTCTGACATGTCTTTCTACCCAAACCTCAATTCCTTCTCTTCTACATGACAGTTGGAGATGTTTGGACGGCTTTCCATTCTTCATCTCCTCCCTCTGGAATTTAGCTGAAGGTGCTCTGTTGTAAAATTCATTAAGTGACAGGTTTCATTTATCCAGTCATGTCTCTCTCTCTCACACACACACACACACACACAGAGAGAGAGAGAGAGAGAGAGACAGACAGACAGACAGAGAGAGACAGAGAGAGACAGAGAGAGAATTATTTGTTAGTATGTCTGTCCATCTTTAGCTTGGGAATTATTTTATGTGTTATATTATTGAAAGTGATAGGAAGGTCAGTTAATATAATCTTTGGATAAAGCTTTACATTTTGCTTGCCGGGGGAAAAAAAGCATGGAAACAACTTATGGTAATAGAAGAATGCAATGACTGTGGCCAAGTTCAGTGAATCAATGAATCAGAGACTGCAGTTTGGAGACTAACAAGTCTGAAATGAAATGTGCATCTCCCTTTGATTAGTGTGGAAAACCATACATGGCTGCATTTCCCTGCTTTTTGTGTTACAAATATTTACAAGCACAGTAGAGGTTTCTGTGATGTAGAGAAATAACTGCTTCTACAGCAGACGCTTAGTCTAGTATTTCTGTCCTTTTCCTATCAACTTTAACCATAAAATCCTGACTGAAACACTACTATTATTAAATAGTTGCTTCTACATTTTTCTAAACTGTTCATCTCATCTTCTTTTAAAGTTTGATTTCTAGTATTTTTCCTCCCATTCTTCACTTAAAGCACAGTACAATATCAACTTGTGCAGTATTCTGCAGAACATTTTCAGGCCTGCTGTTCTTTTAATTAGAAACTTCTTTTTGTCTTGACTATTTAATTGCTTCATTTTCAGTGAAGATTCAAGACTACTGAATTGGTCCTTAATTAGCAGTTCCTGTTCTCTGCTGGTATGTATTTAATTTCTCTTTGGTTTCCATAATTCACTCTCCCTCTTGCTGTCTCTCCTAAAAATTACATCGCTTCACAGCAAAGCTTCCAGAAAACAGAAACCAATTACAGGACAATTAAATGGTAATTCATCCCTAATGCTGCTCTGTGTTGACTGATCAAAAGTTGAAACTATGAGAATCAAAATTCTATTTAATTTTCAAAGGGCTTTTATTGAGCAAGGATGAAAGATCTTGACTATTGCAATAAACGTTATTTAAAGTATAGCACTATATAGTATTTGGAAACAAAATGTTAATTTCCTTTAACATCTGACAATTGAAAATCTACCTCAATAGTACCAAAAAGTGCTATTATGTAAAAAATCTCTGTACTGTAGGTGTAAAAACTGAGGTCTGAGTCCCCTTCTGGCCGCCTTCTGTCGGCTAAAAGAACTGGTGGAACCAAAAACATAAAACCTTCCTTATGCGTTGGAGAAAGGGCCATTTTAAGAAGCAAAATTGTGGTTTTGGCCTTGAAGATTTTTAATGCTCCACTTCACCCCTTAGAATTCCTGACAGCCCCACTCCAAAGAGGGGGTCACACATGATAAACTTGCAATAGTGGTGAATAGCTTGGGTGTAGGATGAGGGTGGAGGTTTGTTCTTGAAGCTTGTGAGTTGGTTTCCAAACATTTTGTTACCAGGCTAGGTAACATCTTCAGTGGAATTTAAGAAAAGTCAGTTTCAGTGTTCCATTAGTCCACAGAAGAAGGCCAGAACGGGACTTGGGCCATTAGAACCGCAACACTGACATCCCCTGCTGAAGATGTTACCTAGCCTGGTAATGAAACATTTGGAAAACACCATACCAGAAGCTCGCAGAACGAACCTCCACCCACATGATATACTGCATAAAACCCAGGATGATCCTCAAGCTGATAGAAGTTGCAAATCTATGACAGCAAGAGAGAGCAAGCCACTTAAGTTCTTGTCCTCACAGCACTTGGAAATATAATTCAAATTATTAAATCAGATTTTTTTTCAATTGTTTCAAAAACATTTCAATTCTTAATTAATCTCATTAGAAAAGGCTTCAGAATTAGAATTGGTAGAAAAAAATATTTGGATGCAAGTGACCGAGGATTCCAAGTGCAACAGAAGATGGAATTGTCTAGAGCTGCTAGGCTGAACTTTGTGGGCAAAGAGCTCCTAAGAGGGATAGAAGAGATGGGATAGAGCCTCAGCACTGAACTCTGATAAGAGAGGACTTGGACCAGGTAAGGGGTTGCATTCAGTAAGTGGTGGGCTTGTGGGAAAATGTTCACGTGTTGATACCTGTGTGGTAGTTGCAGGGACTGGTGTTAGGTTGTGACCTTGATAGGGATTGCTGTGGCTAGTGATATTTTTTACAGATTATTGATTAACAGAGTTAGAAGGGGCCTTGTAGGTCATCTAGCCCAACCCCCCACCCAAACAAGAGACCCTACACCACTTCTGACAAATGGCAATTCAATCTCTTCTTGAAAATCTGAAGTGATGAAGCTCCTACAACTTCTGAAAGCAAGCTGTTCCATTGGTTGATTGTTCTCACTGTCAGAAAATTTCTCCTTATTTCCAGGTTAAATCTCTCCTTGTTCAGTTTCCATCCATTATTCCTTGTTTGGCCTTCAGGCACTTTGGAAAATAGCTTGACCCCTTCCTCTCTGTGGCAGCCCCTCAAATATTGGAAGACTGCTATCATGTCTCCCCTAATCCTTCTCTTCACTAGACTAGCCAAGTCCTCTAACTAGTCTTCATATGTTTTAGTCTCCAGTCCCCTAATCACCCTGGTTGCTCTTCTCTGTACTTTTTCTAGAGTCTCAACAACTTTTTTTTAGTGTGGTGACCAAAACTGGATACAGTAGTCTAGGTGTGGTCTTGTAGAGGCCTTGTAGAGTGGTATTAGTACCTCACTTGATCTTGATTGCATCCCTCTGTTAATGCAATTTAGGATTGCATTGGCTTTTTTGGCTGCTGCTGCACACTGTTGGCTCATATTTAGCTGGTTGTCCACTAAGACTCCAAAGTCCCTCTCACAGTTATTGAGCCTGGTTTCACCCAGTCTATATGTGTACTTTTGGTTTTTCTTGCCTAAGTGTGGGACTTTACTTTTCTCTACATTGAATTTCATCTTGTTAGATAGGGCCCAGTGTTCAAGTTTGTCATGATCCATCTGGATCTTGAGACTATCTTCTAGGTGTTAGCCACAGGTGGGATTCAACCGGTGTTACTACCAGTTTGGTGACTACGTTTTGCTGCGTGCATGTGTAAAAAACCATCACCTGTGCCACCTGGACAACTGAGAAGCTCTGCGCGTGAGTGCACAGTGTTTGTAAAGCCTCTTTTTACCTGCTTTTTCAACCTCAGCTGAACCATGCAAAGCAGCAGAGGCTGAAAAAGCAGGAAATAAAGGATAGGTAAGAGCCTGGGCAGGTGGGTGGGCCAAACAGCAGCAACCCCAGTTCAGTGTCTGCTACTCTTCAGAGCTACTGGTTCTATAGAACCAGACAGAACTGGTAGCATTGAGCCCTGGCGTTAGCTATTCCTGCCAACTTAGTTTCATTTGAATATTTGGTAAATTTCCCTTCTATTCCCTCATCTAGGTCATTTATGATGTTACAAGCTAAACCAATCATGAAGAAAAGTACTATGCAATGCATCTGATGGATACATGGTAAGTATTGAAATAGAATCTTATGCAGTGTGAGTCTGGACAAAGGAGTGGCACATTAACAAATTGCCTTTTTAAAAAAATAGGGACTGGAATGCAGACGTATGAAGGAGCACTTGGGAGGCCATTACCTGGGGAGAGGGATCCATACACTGTCCCACTTTCCTTCTTTTCATACAGGTCCTCAAAATTGGGCCAGTGTGGCTGAAGGTTCAGGCATCTTGGACTCAGTCTGCTGCTGGTAAATGTCAGATATAAATACATAAATAAGGTATATATTTGCAAAACTGGTATTGCAGGAGAGCCACAGCCAGGGATATATAGGCAAAATAATATATTATTCTTAACTCAGCCATTTTGTGTTGAACCCAAAACTAATATGAAGCATTCAATTAATTTTCTCAGAATTAATTTTCTGTTTCTAAAGTCTGCAGGTTTAAAGCTTGTTAGAGACAAAATACCCTTTTTAAAATAAATATTGTGGACTAATATTTCAGCAGAAAAATAACAATTAATCTGTTATTATGTGTTTCAGAAACAATTATATTCGCGTCAGCATTGCAACAACTATGTAAAGAACACTGCAATACTTTATTTGGAAAGCTCATGGAACATTTCCCCTTGGCTATCATTCTCTCTTGGACTAAAAATTCTTGTAATCCATCTTCCAGAAAATTGCTTAAAGAAAATCATCCCTACTTTGTCAGCCAAGCTAAAGGAGGCACATTGGTGTTTGGTTTTCTTCTGTTTTTCAAGAAAAGATCTGAGTATTTCATGTTGATTGCTTGATTGGCTGCAGTGGGACTCTTTAAAAATACTAAAAAAAATCAGGAATCCAGTAGAAATCAAACATAAGCTGTCATCAATCATATGCCTGGGATATTAGCTGAGGTTTTTACTCAGGAAGATGCCATTAAAAGTTGAAGAAATTAATTGGTGCCATTGAAGATAATGGTCTTTTCTGACACAGTTCCTCAAATGTACAGAAAAATTATGGATAAAGCAAATTCCTTATGGGATTTTTATAGAAGTAGGCTTTGTTCTGTTATTGTTTATTGTAAATGTTATTACTGTGATCTGTTGCCCCATGATGCTTTGTCTATACTAGAATTCCATTCAGCTTCAACAAACAACAGAGAGCCTTAATCATCAGCCAAAATAACA
Organism: Pseudonaja textilis; assembly: GCF_049901715.1. NCBI lineage: Eukaryota > Metazoa > Chordata > Lepidosauria > Squamata > Elapidae > Pseudonaja > Pseudonaja textilis. Next base: position 205,497,069 of record NC_141991.1, on the reverse strand, counting down.
TTTATTTTTAATTTCCTTACTTTCTATATTCCTAAAGCACTCTCCAGGCACGAATCAAGTATTTAAAATTCCATATGCAAAAACATCATGCTTTTTATAGATCACAAGGATTTTATGCCTTTTCAAACAATTCTATCTTTTGAAAGCCCCATATGTAGTGCAGCTAGGTATGAGCATGGAGCTGTCTCAACGGATAACTAAGGACTCTCCCAAACTTAGTTCAATTCCTGGTGATTTCAGATTCATATCTATGTAACCTAACGAGCAATGACATGCAAATGGTCTGCCATTTCTTTTGTAAGGAGGGAATCTGGTGATGTAGCAACCAGGAGTTCCCAGTTAGCGCAGTTTTATAAACATGTCTCAGCTACTCAAGCCCACCAAGTAAACCACTGTGCATTCATTAATTCAAATGAGTAAGAGGAAAAAGGAGCCACTTCAGTGCAGCGGTTAGGGCATCAGGCTAGAAACTAGGAGGCCATGGGATCTAGTTCCGCTTTAGGCCCAAAGCCCAGCTGGGGTGACCTTGGGCAAAGTTACTCCCTTTGCCTCCTAGGAGTTACTTCTTAAAAACCTTGCTGAGAAAATTGCAGGGACCTGTCCAGGCAATCTTTAAGAAATGGACATGATTGAACAGAAGAAATGAATGAGAAAAAAGGCTAATTTTGAAACACACTAACATCAACTTTGACATGTTTGAAATAGTCTCTGTGTGTGGCTTCAATCTTGTCTACAATGAAGAAATTCTATCTAAGTCATCTCATGAGTGTCTTCTGCCAGGTAACTCAGTTCCTGAATAAGAGGTTGTGTATCTTCAGAACATAGATTTTGTTTTGTTTGAGCAATGAGAGGCTGAACCAGAGCATGAGTGCAACAATACTTTATTTTACAATAAAGGGCTGACCGTGCTTGCCAAGCCTGGAACTGGCTCGCAGCAATCAGCTACCGGTTGGACCCCGCAGCCTGCTTTTATAGCTGGCTGCTGGGGAGAGCCAACCAATGGGAATGGGGGAAATAACGCCCACGTAAAGTGAGTGGACCTGAGTGAGAACTCCTTGAGTCCTCAGGACATAACACCCTTCCCCCAGATGCGAACATGCATAGTCCTTGAGGTAGACGGGGGGTTTGTGTTGGCGCCCGGAACGGCGCAACTCGGGAACATTGTCTGTCTGTTCGGTACCAGGCTGTGATGGTCGAGCCGGCATAGTGTCGCCAACACTCTCTCTGGACTGGGCATCCTCGGGAAACACCGGGTTGGTTACTGGGGTCGAGCTCGTGGGTTGGATCAGGCTGGTCAACTCTCTGGGCGCTGTTGTCCGAGTTTGGGCTGACCGGAACGACCGCTGGTGCAGACTGGTCGCAGGGTACGATGTGGCTGGGCGGCGGATGAGGCGGTTCCCTTCGACTGGAGACTCTGGACTCTTGTTGGCAAGGGTGCTGAGGCGCCTTCTAAGCTGGTCTATATGTCTCCTCCAGACGCGACCATCCTCCAGCCTGACCCTATACGATCTCGGCCCGGTGATGGCGATGACCTCGCCTGGAATCCAAAGTGGGTCCCCGCGAAATTCCTTGCGAATATCGGTTCCTGTAACAAAATGTCTAACCCCCGACGTAGAAGCGAGGGGAGAGTCAGGGCAGTATTGTGGGTGCAATCTGTCCAATACAGTCCTCAGGCGCCGGCCCATCAGAAGTTCCGCTGGGGACTTATTGGTGACTGCACAGGGGTTGAGTGTTGGCTCATCAGGAACCGTGCGAGTTTGTGGTGCCAGTCATCCCTGCCAAACCTAGCGAGGGCCTCTTTGGTGGTCCTGATGGCCCTTTCAGCCAACCCATTACTGGCAGGGTGAAATGGGGCTGTGAAAATGTGGCGAATGCCCAGGTTGGCAGCAAAACGGCTGAATTCTACTGATGCGAACTGTGGGCCATTATCGGAGACAATGGAGTCGGGTAGTCCATGTGTAACTAACAGGCGCAGTAACACGTTGGTGATTGCTAGTGTGGTGGTCGTGGATAGCTGCGCCACGCCTATCCATTTGGAATAAGCGCCCACGACCACTAGGAACATCTTTCCATGCACGGGCCTGCCAGATCGATATGGATTCTAGACCAAGGGGCGTTGGCGCTCCCCATCTGGTAGGGGTGGCGATGGGGGAGCAGGACGGGATTCCTGGCAAATGCTGCAGGAACTTACCCAATTGACAATGTCCTCGCCTAGACCCGCCACCACACGTAGCTGCGTGCTAACGCCTTCATTCTCACAATGCCGGGTGTCCCTCGTGCAGCGCTCCAGGACTCGGGTACGCAGCGAGGTCGGAATGACCACCGAGTGCCCCACAGTAGACAACCCTGCAAACTGGACAGCTCCTGCATGCGAGTCTTAAAGGGTGCGAATTTGTTATCGACGTTGCCTCCCGGCCACCCCCTCCTCACCCAGTCGAGCACCTGGGCGAGCGTTTGGTCTGCCTTGGTTTTAGCGGCGATGTCAAGGGCGGTGATGGGTAGGTCCAACTGAGTGATTTCAAAAATGGCGCTGACAGGAGCTGGGTCTTCAGCCGGAGCGGTAAGGGGCAGCGACTGAGAGCGTCGGCGTGATAGAGTTTTGCCCGGGCGGTGAATAAGTTTGTATGAATAGGCCGCTAGGAAAAGTGTCCACCTTGTCATTCTAGGGGAAAGGACTTGAGGTGTCTGTTTGTCGCCGGCCAGTAGGCCCAGGAGGGGCTTATGGTCGGTGACCAGTTCAAGAAATGGCCAAAAAGGAATTCGTGAAACTTTTTCACGGCTGCAACAGCTGCTAGGGCTTCCTTGTCTATTTGGCTGTAATTTCGCTCCGTGGCCGAGAGCGTCCTGGAGAAAAAGGCGATGGGGGCCTCGGCGCCATTGGGGAGTCTGTGACTAAGGACCGCCCAATTCCAAAAGGGGATGCGTCTGCTGCCAGTACTAAAGGAAGGTTGGGGTCGAATTGGATGAGCACTGCCTCTGACGTAAGTAGTGATTTGACGGCGTTAAACGCCTGGTCTTCTTTGTGCCCCCAGTGCCACGGTGACTTTTTGTCTAGTAGTCTGTGTAGGGGTTCGGCTACTGAGGCTTTATGGGGCAAGAAGGATGCATAAAAGTTTAGGAGCCCCAAGAAAGCTTGTAGCTCCGCTTTGGAGGTCGGTGTGGGAGCTTCGTGGATCGCCCTAACCTTGGACTCCAGGGGGTGAATGCCAGAGGCGCCAATTTTATAACCCAGAAAGTCCACCTGTCTAGTGGCAATGGCACATTTTTCTTTTTTTAACCTGAGGCCATGCTGTCTGAACCTCTCTAACACTGCTCGCACTCTCTGGAAGAGTTGGGGTCTGTCCCTGGCTGAGACCAAGATGTCGTCGAAGTAGGGTACTACACCAGGGAGGCCCTGTAAAATCCGCCCATGAGGGACTGAAAAATACCCGGGCAACACTTACGCCAAATTGGAGACGCTTGCATCGGAAGGCACCCCTGTGAGTGACGATGGTCTGAAGTTCCGCTGTTTGGTTATCAACAGGGAACTGTTGATATGCTTGAGACATGTCCAATTTAGCAAAAATACTGCCCGGTTCGAATGTGTGCAATAAGTGCTGAATGACGGGCACAGGGTAGGCGCTAACTTGTAAATATTTATTGATTGTTGTCTTGTAGTCCGAGCAAATTCTCAGGCTACCATCTTTTTGAGGGTGTGACAATGGGCGCCTCCCACTTGGCGAAATCTGTTGGCTCAATGACCCCTTGTTTTAGTAGCTTATCCAATTCAGCTCTAGTTTTGGTCGAATAGCAAATGGAACTCTACGTGGTTTTAATCTGATTGGGACTGCCTGGGGGTCAACGGTGAACGAGATGGGGTTCCATTATAACACCCCAGCTCCTCACTGAACACATCTGCGTAGTCAGCGAATAAGGAGTCAGTGTCTGAGGTTGAGACAGCATGGACTCCTGTTAACCCTAGGCCGAGGTGGGGAAACCAATCGAGCCCCAATAAGGTGGGTAGATTGCCGTTAACTACCACTAGAGGTAGGTGGCCTTTAAAAGCTCTAAAACTGACAAAGAACTTGCCTCTGCCGATCACGGGAATGGCCTTCCCCTGGTAGTCCTTCAGACCGAACTGGCATCTCTGAAGCCGGGTAGTAGATAGGCTGGGGTGGAGTCTCTTGAGGGTGTTCCACGAGATTATTGAGAGCGCTGACCCTGTGTCAACCTCCATGTGGCACGGTTTACCTTCTAGGGAAACGGAGAGAGAAATTTTACTAACAGAGTGGCAAGTATGCCTGGCAAGGCGGTGCGTGCGACAGTTTAATACTTGCCTCTGTGGTCCCGAGTGCGAGGACGGGGGTCTGTGTGCAGCGCTTTGAGGGGCTTGGCAGACTCTCGCAATGTGCCCCTCTTATGGCAGTTGTTGCAAACGGCTCCTTTAAACTTGCAGGTGGCCCTTTGATGTGATCCCCACAGGCTAGGCACAGAGTGATGTGCTTGGGTGGACCGGTGTATTCTTGTTTGGCCCCTACCTGCGACCGTCTGTCATTGGTGAGGCGATGGACATCGTTCTCATCGTTGTGGCCTTCCTCCGCTTCCACCTCTTCGGAATGGACTGGGAACGCTGCTAGCTTGGCGCTTGGGCCCTGAATTTCGGTGGCTGAGTTCGTTGCTAGCTCGGCTGCTAGGGCCTCCTCTACCGCTTGCGCGAGGTTGAGGTCTTTTTAGCTAGCAGTCGCCTCTGTAGGTTGAGATCCTTGACCCCACAAACTAATTGATCGAGGAGCATGTCCTCCAGGTATGTTCCAAACCCGCAGTGCAGGGCTGCTGTTCTGAGGGCGGCCATATATTGGTTGATGGTCTCCTTACTTGATTGCTTCCTCATTCGGAACGTGAACCTCCTGGCGATTTGTGAAGGCCTGGGAGCGTAGTGGTTTGTGAGGATCTCAAGCAACTCGGACCACGGAACGTTTTTCAATTCTCTCGGCGCCACGAGTGCTGCAGCGGTATCAGTAAACGGTGGCTCCGCAGTAGATTAGGAAATAGGATTTTTCCGATGCTCTCCCGCATCCGCCAGGCCGACCGCATCGATGTAATGATTGAAACGGTTCTTATACGATTCCCACTTCTCTTCGTCTGGTTTAAACGCCGGGAATACTGGATTGGAACTCATGGTGCTGGAACGGCTGGGCTACCTGCGGAAAAATCTCTCTGGGACTACGAACGCTCGTGAGTTACTAGTGATATCAGCTCTGGAGAGGTTTTTTTGCTACCCTCTCTTTCTCTCTCTCTGGTTACCACGTTGGCTGCTAGCCGTTGGAGGTGTCTTGATTCGCGCCAAAAAAGGTGGGCGTTAGTGACTCTCTACAGCGCTGTGCTGTGATTCCTACTGGCTCGAAATTCAAATGACACCCGTTTGAATTTCGCGCCAAATGCAGAGCGGCTGCGGCTCGCAGCGCTTCACTTTCCCTAGCGGGGCTAACAAGCGGCTACAGACGCTTCTAACTATTTGACTCAGACCGCTTTCTCTGGCTGCGGATCTGCGTTTGCTCTTTTGATCGCTCGTTTCGTTAGCTGACCGCTCTCTCTGGCTGCGGATCAGCGTTTCCCTTGTCGCCAGCCGATCGCTCTCTCTGGGCTGTAGATCGGTGGCTAGTGACTCAGCGGTTGCAAGGTGCTTCTGGTAGCCATCCCATCCTCGTCGCCAGTGTTTTGTTTGAGCAATGAGAGGCTGAACCAGAGCATGAGTGCAACAATACTTTATTTTACAATAAAGGGCTGACCGTGCTTGCCAAGCCTGGAACTGGCTCGCAGCAATCAGCTACCGGTTGGACCCCGCAGCCTGCTTTTATAGCTGGCTGCTGGGGAGAGCCAACCAATGGGAATGGGGAAATAACGCCCACGTAAAGTGAGTGGACCTGAGTGAGAACTCCTTGAGTCCTCAGGACATAACAGATTTATTACCAAAATCTGGTGGGAAGCTTTCTTCTTGTGGGGTTCAATTCCCAGTCTGATATACAGTCCAGGGATTTCCTTCTCATTCCTATTCAAGTAGTAAATAGGTGCTTAGCTTTCTTAGGCTCAGCTAAAATCAATAGTACAGCTATCTCTGTGACTGTCGGGACTAATAGTATGTTTACAGCATTTACCTTATATATTTACTTTGATCCTATGCTTGGTATTTCAAAGATTGCTTCCTTTCAGGAAATATATCTCTCCCAATAATCTAGTCACTAGCAGAATATGTCCTGCTCATTTTAAATAGATAAGATGCTTCTCATCTTCTGTTATGCAATCACTGTTTTATTTTCTGCATTTTATTGAAAGGTGGGAAAGTCCAAATAATGTCCTTTGTTTGTAATTATTTCAGTCTCCAGCAAAGAAGAGCTAAGAAGATGCCCTGATTGTGGTGTCAGAACAATGATGTGTTGGCTTGCCTTTCTTCACTATCCTGGTTTTGTCTGTCAAGTATCTTGTGATTTGGGAAAGAGCAGGATAATACTATATAAATTATGGTCTGGATAGGAGACAGAGTCAACATCATGGAAGTAAGCTTTGGGTGATGGTGTAAATAATTCATAAAAAACAGCCTCATTTATCCTTAAAGTGCAGAAAACTGCCAGCATATTTGCACTCCCTTGGCTGATTTCTATCCTGCCTTTATTGCCTCTGGGCGGCATGGTAGCTCAGTGATTAAGATGCTGGTCTTGTTGGCTGGAAAGACAGCAGCCCAGGTTTAAGACCCGAACACTACGCAATGGGTGAGTTCCTAACCTCGCCCCAGCTCCTGTCAACCTAGCAGTTAAAAAGCATGCAAATGAGAATAGATAAATAGATACCACTTCCGTGGAAAGGTAACAGCACTCCATGACATAATTCTGGCCACATGACTGCAGAAGTATCTTTGGATACCGCTGGCTCAAGGGCTTTGAAATGGAAATGTCCACCTCCTCTAAAGTCAGCAATGACTAGCAGAGTAAGATCCATGGAGACTCCTTTACCTTATATATATGTATATATGTGTGTGTGAAATACCTCTCATGCATCATCACAAAATCTCCAGAACAGTAAATCCTACAAACTTGAAATTTGGCACGTATATAGCTCTTGGCTTCTAGGTGCTCACTAAGAAAGGATTTTTCGAAATGACCATCAGAGCATTAGTATTTCATATATTATTATTAACACGCTCTACTCCCCCTCCCCACCTGAAAAGAAATCTGTTCCAAATGCAAAATACAAGCAGAGGAGCAGAGTTTCAGTTTCAGTTTTAGTTTCACAGCATCAAGCAGCTTTAGTACAGAATGGTTGACCTAAGCCACGCCCAGGCTCCTTGCTGTCTCCTTCTTGTTCACACAGAAAATACTGTTTCAGTTTCCAAACAGCCCTCAACTCTCTCATATACTGACAATACGCTAGCCAGATGAATACCGATGGATGCTGGTAGGCAGAGGCAGAATTTTTTTCCCCTCATTTTCCTCCACAAAACTAAGCCTAGCCACATAGTTTTGTAGTGAAGCATGGGTATCAAGCTGGTTAATAATAAAGATTAAGAGGAACTGGTAGGAAAAATGATATTACTAGGGCATGTTTGTGATGAGGATAGGTGCAATATGGAAAAGACACAGTGTCTTTCTCTTGACAATATTTGCTGCTGTCCATCTGAAAGCAAAGAATTCAACTGTTTTGAATGAATTTCTGTTTGGGACAGAATAATATGTAGTAGAGAAGTAGAGTGGAAGAAACAACTAACCTTTTCTCTGACTTCTATATTTTTTTCCCCAAAAGCAGAAAAAAATCGTGGAGAAAAGGGCTATGGAAGAAACAAATGATAGTCAGGAGAAGAAATAAATATACCCTTCAGCAACCACTTTCACCTGCACTAGTCTTTTATAACAATCTCTTGGTGATTATTTTCTTAACACACAACGTCACTTTCTTCCAGGTGTATAGCTGGTGCTCATCAGTCTCTTCTGAAGCTTCAAAGTTATGGAGGTAATTACTTTAAATTTGTAATGTATTTAATGATTGGCTGCAAAGTTTAAATTATTGTAATAAGCACAAATTAAATATTTTGAATCAAACTTCCAGAGGTCTTAGTAATTTTTTTACTCCAATTGCAATAGTACAAATGCCAGTTACAGTAAAATGTATATGTATAGTAAATATATTTTGTTTTTATTAATAAAAGTTAATACTTTTATTAATACTAATTAATACATTATTTTTTCAAAGTATTCTAAAATAATTATCCTGTAAAAAAGTAATTATTATGAATAAAATACTTTCTTTTTCTAAATGTGTCTAGATTCATTAGAAACACAGAATATTATTTCCAGGCTTTTAATTAATTCTTAATATTGGAATTTAATTCTGACTCAACTTGATCATGTATGCATTGAGTTTGCATTACAGCATACCAGTGCAAGAATTAGTGAAGAGTTAACATTTATCAAAAGGAGAAAAACTTTCTTATTTTTATATCTTTAGTGAAATAAATGAAAACTCTGACAAGGCTACAAGAAAGAAATCTCATTCTTTTCATTTTTGCTGTTGCCTTTAATATGCCTTTAATAATTTTAATCACAGCAGAGTAATAACAAGAACCTGATTTCTTGCTGAATTGTTTGAAAGATGAGGCACATGGTAATTCCTTCAGAGAAGTTTTCTGACATTTTATGCCTTTTGATGTTTGCACTATTATACAGACCTGATAAGTAGATGAATGACCGTGATAGATGGGCCTAATGAGAAAATGATAAGAATTTAGGCAACTGGCATGACTTATGTGTTTCTCATCCAGAAGGTCCAATGCCCTCACATTTATCTTATTAAATTCTTTACAAATAAAGCATACTTTCTGCTCTCTTTATCAAAGATGTCCAATAATTAATCCCGTGTTATTGTAAGATTTACTGGATATCCCTTTTAGAAGAGTTTCCCTTTCTTCTCATATTAAAAATGTGTAATGACCAATACTTAGAAGAAGTTTCAGGAAAAGGAAAAGGATATTTTATTATCATATCTCATTGACAATATCTGGAAATATCTAAGGGGATGTAATAGTATATGGGAATGATCTTGAGGTTAAAAAAAGGTAAAAGAGTCCTTGCGTATTTTACTCTGCTGTCAGGGGGCAGTGTACATCTCCATTTTAAAGCCATTGATCCTGTCCAAAGACATTTCTGCGGTCATATGGCCAGCATGATGTCACAGAGCACTATTACCCTCCCAACAAGGTGGTACCTAATCTATTCACATTTGCATGCTTTTGAACTGCTAGGTTGGCAGGAGCTGAGGTGAGGATGGGAGCTCACCCCATCATGTGTGCTCAGGTCTCAAACCTAGACTGCCAGCTTTCTAGCTGACAAGCTTAGCATCTTAACTGCTTAACTGCTGAACCACCATCAATAACCTTGAGAGACAGGAGGAAAAGCCACAGACTGGGCATCCAGCATGTAAAAGATATGTCAGTTCCTAGAAGGAGAGAGAGTTTCATGAGAGATCCTCCAAACTGTTGCAGAGACTAAAAGAAAAGAAGGGGGAGATGATTTGAGTCTTGTGAGAGGTAGTCCAGACAAGAAGCACAATAATGAATACTAACTCTACATTTATTGTAAGGTTACCCTAAGAAATAGAAAGAATATTGATACTTTTGAACTCTGTTTTGGGCAGGCTCCTGAGAATACCACAAACAGCTAAGAAAACAAACAATTGGATCATTGAACAAATCAAACCACAGTTTTCCCTTGAGGCACAAATGACTAGGCTCCAATTATCCCAGCTCAGACACATTATGTAAAGTTGTAACTCTCTGTTGAAATCTACAATGCTGAGAAAGTGGAAGGAAAGAGAATAGGACTACCAAAGAAAAATTGACTTAATTAGCCATAGGAGCATTGCTGGAAGATCTGAAAGACCATGTTGGGGACAGATTGTCATGGAGAAAAATCTATCTATGTGGTTGTTGACACCAACTTGATGGCACAAAATCAATCACATTAAGAATCTAATTAGCTGGTTTAATTAAAAATGATCTACTCTTTCCACTGTCTTTTACTCCATCGCCATATGCATCTATCTAAGTTTAATAGAATGTAAGTAGAAAGAGCCCTTCATAGTTAATACCAGTGGACCCACTATTAACTGTGTGATGAGTTTTTAAAAGTTAATCATGTAGAAAAAAGCTGTTAAGCTTTAGTGAATAAAATCATATGATTTTAGGATTCTTAAGATAAACTTACAGTAAATAATCTATTTTAGACTTAAAATTCAATGGATGTAGTATGTGAGTCCCACTAAAAACAATATATTTTAAGTAACTCATAGTCTTATGCATACTTTGTTGGGAGAAGTTCTATAATGCATTCGTATGGATGTCCTAAAATTGGGTGAGAAAATTGCAATCAAACCTTGGCAATGTAGGATATCTTATGGGTAGGTTATATTCCAAAACTGGAGAAAGGATTTGAAAGATGCAGGTATATGGACAGGTTTTAAAGAAGCTCAGAGATTGGAAATATCTCCCTTTGTTAGAGAGATAAGGTTAAGAATAACCCCCCTTTTTAGTCATTTAATAAAAGTTAATTTCTTTGTTGTGTTTTGTTAACCAAATATCTGCATTATCCTGTAACTTTTCAACATTTCAGCCATTTATGTCACCGTAGAAAGAATTTCTAAATTGTCAAAGGTGAGACCAGTACAGGTAGTCCTCAACTTATGACCACAACTGATCCCAAAATTCATGTTGTTAAGTGAGAAATCTGTTAAGTGAGTTTGTTTCATTTTATAGCTTTTTTCACACATTTGTTAAGTGAATCACTGCAGTTCTCAAATCAGTAACCCAGTTGTAAAGTGAATATGGTTTCCCCATTAACTCTGCTTGTCAGAAGGTTACAAAAGGGGATCAATGACTCCGGGACACTGCAACTGTCATAAATGTGAATAAATTGTCAAGCATCTAAATATAAGATGGGGATGCTGCAACAGTTGTAAGTGTAAAAAATGGTCATAAATCATTTTTTTCAGTGCTGTTGTAACTTTGAACAGTCACTAAATGAACTGTTGTAAGTTGAGAACTACCTGTACAGCAAGAAATAACTCACAGAGCAAGGAGGATATACTTATGGACCAAATAACCAGGAGCATTTGTTGACAATGCAATGACTCTAACCTTGCCTTCCAGCTCAGCCTATTCTTCTCCTACATCTACAAAATGTGGACAGTGTGGAGATTCTATGTATTATATTAAAAGCTGATGAGTAAGAAAGAGAATAGTTTAAAAAATCAAATAATTTCTAAGGTAATCAGAGATGACTAGCGGCTTTTTTTCAATGGAAAACCACATTTTTAAAAAGCCAAAGCTTGACTCACATCTTTATGGCTGCCATCTTGATTTTGTTGTTGTTGTTATTGTTCACATCAGCAGACACCTCAGGAAGTAAATGTTCTCAGATAGTGAATCAATTAACAATTATCGGTATAAAAGAGGGTTTTTTTAATACAGGTTTACCCACTTCTTTAAATGATCAATATCTAGTCAATATTACCCAATAATAGCCCTAAAATTACTTCTGATTTGATCTCCCTAATGGGTGGAAGCAGCCTGGCCTTTCCTCAAACCTGTCCTTCCACCTGCCTTCTCCCAAGGCCACCTCTCTATTTCTCCCCTTCTATTGGAACATAACTTAGTATCAAGCACCCATAATTGCCATCTCTTGTTTGGCAACTGTACTCCGCATCCAGCAGATGTTCACAGCTTTCTGCAATTTTCATTTTTCACATTTCTAGAAAACATGAAAAAAGTGCTACAAATTGGAGTGATGTGATGCCATTTTCATTGCTCCCTCTTTGGTTCTTTATAAAAATGATTAGAGGCTTAAACCATCCTTTTAAATTAATTCTCCACTAAAAATGGCCAGTAAATTGTTCTATTTCTTGATGGGTAGCCACAAATTTAGGAGTTCTGTTGATTGCAGAAACAGCATTTAATAATATATATCCCAGAATATTGTGCTCACCACCCTAATTTAGGAACATACAGGAGGGGTTAAGCCCAACAAAAGTATTCAAGTCATTGCATTCTTCCAAATTTTTCTCTAGATGCTTCTTAATTCTCTATATTTTATAGTCCTTTGTCCTACATCTATTAATGAGGCAATTTGCTAAGCGTGTCTACTATGTAGCCCATATAGATTTAAAGTGAGTTTCATTAAAATTGCACATGTACAGACCAAATAGCAATAGCATATATCATAAACTATAATGTTATAAATTTAATCTAACTATTTGGTTCTATTTGGTTCTCTTAACCAGAATGAATATAGCATATATATGTTGCAAGTGAATATGGAAATGTATTTCTTTAGCCAGAAGGCTTTAAAATACTGAAACCTACATTCTTTATGAGACAGGGGGTACTCTCTACTGTAATATAAAATTGTTTTATCATTTCATTGGGGCAAGGTAATGAAAAATTCATTAAAATAACATTGTGTACCTCTATGGAAGAGAAAATATTTTGTACCTTGTTCTTCCATTTAGCTTAGCTTGATCCATTTCAAGTTACGATTTGTTTACTAGAGGCATTACAATTTAGTGAGACAAATTAGGCTAAACTTTTTATCTCTGGTGGTTTGCACATGCCCTGATTGAAGTGGTATTTCTTCTAAAGATTGCCTAGGAAGATAAATGAACAGGGTGAGCAATTAGAGTAAGGAAAAACTAAAGATTGGCTGACATGATTTAAGTTTACTGCAAAGGCAGTTTGTCATTTTGTCTCTATAATCTCTATCAGAATTGACTAAAACCGTAAACATAAATCATTATACTAATTTATTTCTCCACACGATGGGCTGGGAGACAAAGATTTCATTTTTTCCCCCTACAGCCTTAGAAAATTAAAGCATTCACTCAGAACTTTTTTAATACATGAAAACATAAACCCCAATGAACCATTGATTGGTATTTAAACTACTTCAGAGCAGATTTTGGTAATAAGTCAACAAACATTCCTTACTCTCTTTTTAAGATAGTTATTTTATTTTAAAAAATGTTTTCATGTTTTATAAAAAGAAAAGTAATAATTTTATAAGAATCTATATAGTGCTACTACAATAAGTAAATTAACACCCCATATGGCAATTTCTCAGACACAACCATTTAATCAAGAAAACTCTGGAATTGCTGAATTTTTTCTGGTCAAAAACCCAACAAAATGTTCTGACTTTCAGGGAAGAAATGGTGAACTGAAGACAGCTCTATGAAAACTGGACATGACAACCACAGTGGAAAGAAGAGATAGCAATTAAACTGACTCTTCTTTGTAGTTCCTCCCGGGCAAGGAGAGAGCTTGAGATCACTATAATTGCTCCAGACATTTACTCTTCATGAGGAGACCAAGTGGATCATAGGGGTTCACATGTTAGACTGCTGCATTGACAATCAGCAAGCCCAAATTCAAAACCGAGTGCTGTTGTGTGACAGGCTGAGTTCCCATCATTCACTCCAGCCCCTGCTTACCTAGCATGCAAATGCAAGCAAATAAATAGGTAACACTTTGGTGGACATATTAAAGGAAACATGAAAGGACCCCCCAGTCAGGCATCCCCTGGGCAAAGATTAGCATCAGCTAATCCTTTCAACCCAGAAGCGTTTTGGTGCTTCTGACACAAACAGGACGAGGAGACCACAAAATAGTGGTCTTTGGTGGGTTTAGAACTCTGGGATGGAAATAGGAAGGCATAGCAAGGGAATAGCCATCTTGCTCAGACCAAAGTTGGTGCCCTTAAAAGGACACTGAGCTGACATACTTCCTTTTCTAAATGCTTTCAGAAATTGCTTGATAAATGCTTTCCAGTTATGGGAATCTTCACAAGTTTTGTAACACTGAGTGAGTTTTCTTCAATCCCAGGCAAAGGGAATTTTAAATACAAGTTTAAAACATATAAAAAATCTTTTTAAAATGGAACAAAAAGATGGTTTAAAACTACCATGTAGATGTCCAGATAAATTTGAAATAAGATTTTGGAATTAATTATAAAGAATCCTCATATGAGAAAATGCTTTTGTTTATAATTCTTTTTTAAAAATCATAAGAGTTTAAAAATTGGACGTGAGTGAGAAACAAGGCCAAAGATTACAATTAAAGGAGAAGAATGCTCAAACTTTGCTAATACAGAATGAAGTAAAATATGTTACTATTGAACATAATTGAAAGATATTTTAGAACCATGGACCCAGAAGTTAATTTTAAGAATTTATCTCGATGTTTAAAAAATGCTATGAAAGAGGAATAAATATTATCTGACATGACTGGAATTGATTTGAAAGTGGTTATTAAAATGGCAGGCTATAAGACTGACAGGGAAAAAGATGTTACACTGGACATACAAAAGAATTCAACTGATACGTTAAAAATTAAAATAGATACATACATAATAATTTTTAGAGACAGAGTGACCTGGAAAATTTCCTTACACTGTATGTGGGGAACCCCGCCCCCCAAAGGATGAAATATTTGGGGCAATATTAAAAGAAGCCGAATAATATATCTCCCCAAAGGGAGAAATAGAGAAACATGTTTTTAAAGATAGAAAGCAGACTCAGTCTTTCTTAATAGCCCCAGCAGATATTTTGTGTCCGTTAAAAAAGATTGGGCAAGCCTATTCACAAAACAAAAGACCTTCACCCTCAGGGATGGGATTAAAATTTACATTCTTCTCTATACAAATTCTAAGAACAGGACATGACCCTTTAGGACATAATAGGATTAGCCCACCACCATTTACCAAAAGACACAAGCCCCTTCATTGTACAACCCCCAGAACAGTTCAAACTTCAAAGTCACAGAAACCTATAAAGATCCATTCACTCATTCAACCATTTGGTCAGCTGCTCCAGAACCACGAGTTGGTTTCGCTCTTCAATAACCATTTTTTCCAATCAGCCTCCATTTTATTTCCAGCACCTTTCTCCCAGCTTGGAACTGAACCAGATGGATTTTCCTTCCAACAGTATTTACAAAAGAGGCTAGGGTTTTTTGTGAAAACAAAGAAAAGAATGAAAAGAAATCAAGTTCTAAGACATTATTTAAAGAGCCCAAAGATCAAGATTGCTAGAAGTAAAAGAAAAGAATATAAAATTGATTTATTTGAAATCTCTCATAATCCTTAATGGACATTTATTGAGATCAGGATTGAAATGAGAGATTTTATGGATCTGTTTATAGATAAGAGATGGGATATGGGAAAAACAGATAATTTGCTATATTTTAAGATAAGATTATAAGTTATTAAAATGTTTGTACTTTTTGTGATGTGGGGGGAAGTCAGTTCTTTACATATTTCTTCACTTTTTCTTCACTATGTTCGTGTGTGTGTGTGTGTGTGTATAGTTTTACTATTCTATTCCTTCTATTTTTTTATTTGTATTAGTTGTCATTGTTGCAAATTGTTCTACAACAATAGAAAATAGATACTCCAGTTCTTAAAGAACCACAAAAACAAAACACACACACACACAAACAAATGACAAGAGAATCCGAGCATTCCATCAAACATTTCTTGTTGGATATAGTAAACCAATACCAAATCTGACAGCATAAAAATATCACAGGATACTTTTATGACATGACAAAAAATATGAGGGAAAAATAATCAAATATTTGGTGCTCCCTAATTGTTAAAAATCACAATCCAGCAACAATAATCCCTCAAGTGCTGGTGGCAAAGTCTAATCAAACCACAAATTGATTCAGATGTTGAGACATAGACTTTAGGGACAAATGGATATAAAACATCTTGAAATGAGCAGCTTATGGTTTATTAGGGATTTAAACATCTGCAGACATGTACCTTTAAATGCTCAGTACAAAGAAAAGCCTAGGTTATTTCTGGCTGCATAAACTGTTCATTTATGTCTAGATTTAAACTGCAAATATGCAGAAGAGATCATTATTTTCTTGCAGATAAAAGTCTGATTTGGGCCTATTCTTGGATTTCAAATTACTAAATGGCAGGTTTTTTTTTTTAATTTCAGGTGAAACAGGAAACAAGAGAGGATCTGTGGAGCAAAACGAATGATATGAAAAGTTCAGAAAAGAGTAAGAAAAAAGGTTCCTGGACAATTTAATAATCAATTATTGGAAAAGTGTTTGTAGCAGAGACAAAGAATGCCTCTTGGCTAGATGTTTAAGCAGATTTCAGAAAGCAGCAGTCAGCCTACAACATTATGATAGGATTCACATAATTATGGCTTACTGAGTAAAGCATGGTTGGCTTAAAAAGTGTCTTATAGACCATAATTGGCTTCACAAATCACTCCAAGCAAGGGACTCACCTGACTGCACAGGGCTGTAGCTGTAGCTGTTATAGACAGTTCTTATACTTGCTCATTATCTTTCTTAGAAAGCAGTTAACTTTATTTATTAAAAATTATTTATTAAATTAAGAGACTACCCATCTCACATGGATGCAGTGCAGAAAGTGTTCCCGGAAGCATGCAGTATTTCAGAGTTTTGGATGCAGTTCTCTTCCCTTGTGGCTACTCACCTGCCGGTCCATCTGACTGAACAATGTAATTTTGCTGATTTTTTAAAAAAAAATCATATTTCTTCAATATACAGTACCTGATAGAAATCATATCTGACATTTGCTGTGTTCTAACTTGCCTTCATAAGCAATTTTGCTGCATCTAGAGTACTGGATAGAGATTTTAAAAACCTCTGCATGTTTAATGTATGACTATGTTGTGCGTAGTCTAGTACAGTCTCATACATAGACTATGTATATATACAAAGACAAAAAAGAGAACAACAAAAATAGCAACATTGTCATTCCATACACTACAGGAATATCTGAAAAGCTCAGGAGAATTTTCAACCATACATATAGATTTAAACCTAAGACAGAAGTTTCTCCACTCCAGGGATAAAACACCCAGACTAAAACTGAGCGATGTGATATATGCAATATATGTGGTGGGATACAAATTTTTGTACTAGCGGTTCTGTGGGCGTGGCTTGGTGGGTGTGGCATGGCTTAGTGGGTGTGGCATGGCTTGGTGGGTGTGACAGGAAGGATACTCCAAAATCCCCATTCCCTCACCACCTCATAACCTGCTTTCCAGCTCCATTCTGTGCAGGGCAACAAAAGAAGACCCAGCCAATCAATTGGGACTTGGGAGGCAGAGAATAGATGGGAGCGGGGCCAGTCAGGGGTGGTATTTTACCAGTTCTCTGAACTACTTAAATTTTCCATTACTGGTTCTCCAGAACTGGTCAGAACCTGCTGAATACCAACTCTGAATACAATGCAGTGAGATATGTGGAGATCTGTACATTGGTGAAACAAAACAATCGCATGGCACAACATAGAAGATCAAACCCATCAGGACAAGATTCAGGGGTCCATCTATGTCTGAAAGACAAAGGTCACTCTTTTGAAGACAGCAAGTCCACATTTTGGATAAAGAGAATCATTGGTTTGGAAGATTTGTAAAAAGAGGCCATTTATGTTAATACTGAGCAGTCCTCTCTCAACACAGGTGGAGAGATAAAACACCATATATCTCCAGGCTACAATGCAGCAGCAGTGCCAAGAAGATTCCACAACCAACTGCACTCTGAGAGCAAAGAATAAATACCCCCCGCAAGTGGCCTCAAGAATTCTCACAGAGAGTGCTAACAGACCAGATGACTGCAAAGAAATACAATCCTTCCATTCCCACCCACCCACTCACCCATGGCTGCCATCACAACTGATGAAGTTTCTTGGATGAGAAATGAAATGTTTTGTTCTTCTTCCTCAAAGAAAAAGCAGTCCAGTTGCCTTTTGAAATAGCACTTTTGAGACGATTATGCAGCACAGGGCTGAAACGATTACCCATCCCTGATTGATTATGTGCCATCAAATTGGTGTAGATTCTTAGCAAATACGTGGATAGATTTGTCCAGGATGATCTGTCCTCAGCCTGATCCTTCAGGTCTTTCAATAGTGCATCCATCACCATAGTAATTCAGTTTATCCACTTTGCTTGTCTTCTCTTCCCTCCCTTTTCCCCATATCTATACATGTTTCCAGAGAGCTAACCCTTTGCATGCGGGAAAAAGACGATAATTTGAGTTTGGCCATTTGTGCTTAGATTGATTTGTTCTATGATCCATTGATTTGGACTTTTTCCCATAGCATTTTCAAGAGTCTTTTCCAACACTGAAGTTCAACAGCATCAATGCTATTTCTTTCTCTTTTTTCCCCCTGCTTCTTCAAAGTTTTTTCTGAATTCTGAAAATTTCTTTGAATTCAAATTAATCCTTATCAGGCAATGCTTACTTCAAAGTGTTATTGGCTTGGTATTTCCTCCAAGGTGCTAGAATAGTTGAGCATATTCTATACTCCCAGAATTTTGTTACAAAAATTGTGGCTACCTGTGACAATCCTAAGTTATAAAAGGCAGGTATTTCCATGAATATGTAGTTTCTTATGTAATATATAATATAATATACTCCTATGTAATATAAGGCAGTTATATTATCCTTAACCAAATTACATACTGACAAGTCTATTTTGAATTGATTTTCTGTTTGCTTACCAGTTCTCCCTTTATATATTTTTAAAAATTTCATCTTGGTCTGCTGTGAAGTTTAATTTTATGCTGAAATCCTTAGTAGATTTAGTAGTCTACTAAGTCCTCCTCCATTATAAAAAAAATGAGGCAGACATATCTCGTACCTGCAATTCCTCACTTGAATTGCAAAAACAATTACTAGAAGAATGTGAGGATGAGAAGTCACTGGTACCCATAAGTGCTAATGACTTTTTCGAGTATTTGAAATAGTCCTAAGGTCAAGATAAGCATTAGCAGTTTAATGGACTGAGATTAGCTTGGTTTCTGGCTCAGTACCAAAGCAGGAATTAGTGCTTGAGATTTAAAGTACTCCAGCGTTTGTTATATAGAGCAGGAGTCTCCAATCTTGGCAACTTTAAGTCTT
Organism: Pseudonaja textilis; assembly: GCF_049901715.1. Lineage (NCBI taxonomy): Eukaryota > Metazoa > Chordata > Lepidosauria > Squamata > Elapidae > Pseudonaja > Pseudonaja textilis. The sequence continues at coordinate 205,478,096 of NC_141991.1, read as the reverse complement.
ATGGACTTCAATCCCCAGAATTCTGGGAGTTGAAGTCTACAAGTCTTAAAGTTGGCGCAGTTGGAGACCCCTGATATAGAGGACTGGAGAAGGGCAATCTATATGGAAGGACAAAACAAAAACCACAAAGCTACTCTTGTACAGTATAAAAGCAGGTGGAGAAAGGGTTAGAAGACAGCCAAGTTTTCTGGCACTTCCTTAAGCAAAACATTTATCTCTCTCCTTCTCCCAGCACACCCAAAATATAAACGGATGAATGAAAGGGAGCGTCTTTTGAACTCGCAAGCTTATTTCAAGGCTCTAGAGGGCAGTAGCCCCTAAAAGACAAGAGGACTGAAGAGGATGAAAAAGTGCAAGGGTACTCAACCATTATTGATTGCATTAAATGTTTAACTCACGCATGGACATTTAAACTCTCTATTCAGAGTTGCTCTGAGACCTATTTGGATTAGGAAAGGTTTTCTGCAGATAGCTAAGAACAACAGTTTCAAAACTATGTCCATATCAAACCCCTCCTGCATCAGGTGGCTCAATGTTTAGCTATTAAAAGGAATTGTTTGACTCTGAGGGTCATTGTTTAACAAGAAGGATCATAAATGAAGGGAAAGGGCACCTAGTCAAGAATTTAAACCCTGGAAGCAAGGAAAGGCAAAATTTAACAGAAGTTTCTTCAGATTTCCTTAAGAAAGAGAAAGTGGGGTGGGGAGTAGGAAAGGCCAAGTAGAGGTTTGAAGGACAAGGAAGATATATAATTAGAGAGCAGAAATTGTGGTGAAACAGTGAGAACAATCCAGAAAATTGACAAGACGTAAGATTTGCCAGAGTCTTGGCTCCATTCTGAATCCCAGATAAATACAATTAGATGGGATAGGTATAGGGAAAATATTTTAGGCCACCCCCATGATGTCTATTTTGGTGAAGTGGCAGTTCTTAGAGAATAGATTCCCTCTTAAATTAAGATTTTGGGATAGATCAGGTATGTCCAACTTTGGAAACTTTAAGACCTGTGGACTTCAATTCCCAGAGTTCCTCAGCCAGCATGGAACCTTCTAGAAGTAGAAGTTCACAAGTCTTAAAGTTACCAGGATTGGACATCCCTGGGACAGAGGAAAGGAGACCCTTGTAGCCCCTTCACATCATCTAGTCAGGAGAACTGATAATTCAGGTTGCACTAGAAGGGGGAAATGGCAAAATCAGAAATGTGAGATTATTGTACAATGGCAATCAGTTTTCATATGTTCAGTCCTGCTAAGGAACCTCTGCTATACAGAGGCTCAGAAATATGTTTCTGTCTTATGCCAGGACTCAGCTTTGCTACAGGAAATAGATTCCAGATTATTATTAATGAGTTCCAGAGATTCTTTAGGACTGTTTTTAGATCTTTCTGTAGCAAATAGAAATTTGTTAAAATATAGCAAACAATAGATAAGGCAGCAATAATAATAAAACTTTGGGAACGCTTTCTACCATATACTCAATGTATATTCATTCTGCTATTGACAAGTTTATGCATAAGATGTCCTGAAAGTGGATTTATATATTACCTTTGAATTCACCTGCAACCTTAGACACTAGAACCACTAAGGAATTTATTTGTTTAATTCTGTGCTACAAATCTTGACTGAAGCCATTGACCCACAGATATTGTTCATCTTGAGGTTTGTGCCCCACTCACTTCAGACATTTCTTCATCTGAAGAAGTGAGATCTGGAGAAAGTGTCTTTTGAACCTGATCCTAAGAAAACAGGGCCTTATCTCCAGGAGTGGGATCCTACCGGTTCAGTGAGTGTGTGCAGTACTTGTAAATCAACTTCTCCTGCAAGGAATAACCTTCTTCTGCTGTCGCATGGCACTCAGCTGCGCCGCGCAAAGCAACTAAGGTTGCTTTAGCAGGGAATAAAGGACAGCCTAGAGCCCGTGCGGGCAGGTGGGCCCAAGCAAAGAAAAGAAGATCTTCGGAGAGAATCGCTTTGGTGTCAGCTGCTCTTCGGAGCTATCGATTCTATAGAACTGGGCCCAACCATTAAAATCCCACCCCTGCTTATCTCTAAGCCCTCAGCAGATTCTGCAAAATGTCTATTCTGCAGAACTAGATTCTGATTCCAGCATGGCCTTTAAGTCTGGAATAATGCTATTCCCTTGTATTTGAGAGTCAAAAGCCAGAATATTAAAGAGACCTTTGAAGAGTTCCTGGGAATAATGGGCTACTCTACAGAAGGCTAATATTCCACAATGGCCCAGTTTCTATAATCAGCTGTGCTGTAATGGAAAGCAGGACTTTTGTCTCAAGTGGAGGTCATCATTGCTAGGATGGAAGCCATTATTAGGTTCTTGAATTTCTTTGATATCTTCACTTTGATTTGTTCTTTATGAAACCCAACCATTATCTTGTGCCATTATACACTAAGATAAAATAGCACTTAGACTTATATACTGCATCAGTGCTTTACAGCCCCCTCTAAACGTTTTACAGAGTCAGCATATTGCCCCCAACAATCTGGATCCTCATTTTACCGACCTCAGAAGGATGGAGGATTGAGTCAACCTTAAGCCGCTGAGAATTGAACTGGTGGCAGTCGACAGAATTATTCTGTAATACTGCATTCTAACCACTGAGCCACCATGCAGTGGTTTATATTTAACAAAATATTCCACAAAATTTAAATATTTAAATACAAGACAACCCTAGTTGGGATCGGGGAGCTAAACTCCCTTCTTGCATCCCTTTGTATGCCACCCCCCTTGCCTTTAGGATATAATCTGTTCCAAAGACAGCCCAAGCCTGCAGCAATTCACATTTGTTTTTTATTTGTCTGCTTTCTACCTGAAGGCTTCAGTAAGATCCAATGATATATAACTATGAGCTGCATGAGTATACTTTATTCAGATACATCTTTCAGTAAGAGGCAAAAAGGCATGACAGGGAAGGGGAGGGAAACCAAGGGCTGCTAACAAGAGCCTCCTCCAACTTTCATACCACACGCTGGCAGGCCTCTCTTCACCTTCTTGGCAAATGGCACATGGAACCTTGAGACATTAGGTTTTTAAAACTGAAGTTAAACTGATAAATTAGACCTCATTTATTGAACAGCAGTTACAGCCAATTGCCCAGGGAGTCGTTTGACACCTTTGAAGAACCTGCTAACTTAATTGGTGATAGTTTGGGGGCTGAAAGAAACATTTAAGCCCGTAGCAGCAGGACACCATGCAGCATGAAAATGGAGGAGGCAAGCATTCTCCCTGACAAGGGGAGTCATGTATAGATTTTTGTGTCCATTGTTTTCGCTTATTTGTGTGTGTGCTTTACTCAGTCAATCAAATATAATTGACACCACTGGGTATGTTGTTTTGTGGATGACAGGAGCTAATGCAAGGAGAAAAAGCGGGAGCTAAGCTTCCTCTTGAAAGGCTATGAAAAGGTTTTTCCACCAGGCCTGTGACATTTTTTACTCAATTTTATTAATTGATGATGTGACAAGACAGTTGGAAAGATGATGGATACTGATCACTGGACCTCACCCCACCCACCAAGAATACAGACCCTTTTTTAAAATTAAGTCTAGCAAATTATACCTCAGTCGTAACACAATCTCTATTTTTGTTAAAGATCGGAATGTAACAGAAATGCCAAAGCAAAATTAAGGCAGCAACTGCCAGTATTTTTATTCAGAAATAAATCCTATTGAATTCATTTGCTAGAATACATTTTTAAAGAACCTGAACTTTCTGTGAATACTTTAAAAAAAAAATATGAAGCCAGGTAAAATTTGCCTTTCAGCTGAATGGCTAGCTAGGTAACAGAGCCTAGACAGGGTGGGCTGATCTTGAAAAGTCAAGATGCATCAGATGGCGTTAATGTTTGAAGAAAAGATTACCAGGGCTATAGGTTGGATTGGAAAAGAAAAAAATGAAAAGGCATACCCTTTTGCATTGCTGCCGGGAAAGCTATATGGATATGTTCATAAAATCATTAGGCATCAAACTTAAACATAAAGATGTTTACTTCCATTAAATTAATTTAATTTCCGAAAGCCTTTGATATATACGAGTGATTACGTTAATGGTGTTTTTTCGTATATGCACAACAATTCAGCAATTCACTAGACTAATATATGTACATAGAAAAAACTCACACGTTCCAGAATTCCTAAGATTTTGAATTATCTGCCCTTAGAGGGTTGTGAGCAACCGGGGGGAGTGGGGGGACCATAATTTGGCAAGAACTTGTTCCTGCTCTGCCTAGACATGTCAGCAACTCATTCAACTATGTGCAATCCTAACAAAATTTTCAATTCCCCTTAAATTTCAAACCAGGAGATTACTTAGCCAGAAGAAAACTCTGCATAACTCAAGTTCTGACAACAGTCCAGTGCTGGGTCACTGTGAAAACTGCTTCTAATATATCTAGACAAACCAGTAGGGTTTGGGGTTTTTTAAAAGTTGTTTCTATAAATAGCAAATATTGATCTAAAATAAATATTAAACAAAATATGACAATGGTTTTTCTCAAAATAAAATCCAGATGTCAGGAATAAGGCAAACTAACCAAGGGTAGCATTTCTATTAAAATGTGGTTTTAAACTTGTTTTATTGTTTATTTCCAAGAAAGATTTTATTGTTTGAATTTGCAACATTACATCATTTTATTTGCAGTACAATTTAAATGTAATTTAATTTTAATTTTGTATTAATAAACACATTAGGGTTTGCTTCAATTAGAGTTTGGAACAAAACTGAATCCAAACTTTTGGCTTGCTACTGTAATTTATAAAGAAATGTATTTGTGTACAGGATGCATTCAGAGTGAAGTTTTACTCTCAGTACGATTAAGGAAACATTAAATCAAAATTTAAAAGCTAGAAAGATTTTTAAAAATAAAACTATTAAATGGAAAAAGTATAATGCTTGGCAATTCAATTTTTTTTTTGTAGTCTTAGGAAAAGTGAAATTGTGTGCTGAAGTATTGGACATTTGTACAGGCTTTTACTGCCTGTTAATAATAAAATATTTCTGCAATACTTATTGGCTTCTGCAAGCAATGATCCTTTGAAAATATGTTATCTCCGGTTCATTTTCTGTCTAAGTGGCAATTTCTTTTTGACTGAACATTTATTATTTCTTTTATATGGTTTGTTATTTCTTTTATATGGATAATGAAGAGTGTAATGTGTTAAAGCACGTTTTAATATCTAATTAGGTTTTATTCAGCTTTTTAAAAATATATGTCATGCAACAATTATTAGATTAGGCAGTTTTCCTTGCATATGTATTGAAGCAAATTCATCTTTAAAATACTTTACTCAGTAACTTAATATAAATTGTCCAACATTGGTTATAGTATCTAACTCTAAGACTTGTGGACTTCAATTCCCACAATCTCTAGCCAAAGATTGCAACTTAGCCAACCCAGTGTCCCTTGTGATTTTGGTTTGCTTTTGATATTATAGCATGACACAAGGTGTACTCCCCTTTCTATCATCCTATTTAAAAATTAAATTATTCAACATTCATTTGTTTCAGATTTTTCTATCTTTTTCTGTGGATACACAATACCTAACCAAGAATGGCAGGGTGTCAAGCTCACATCATCACATTGTCATCACGTGAGGTATCACGACTTTTTTCCCCTTCTAAAATGGAGGTGGGCGTGGCTAGCGTATGATGCGTGAGCCATGAGTTTGACACCCTGGCATAGTTTGACAAACCATGTGAATCACGCCTGCATCAGCAACATTATTGGTTCATGTGCTGCTTTATTTTATCATTGTGTTTACATTGCTTTTAAATAAAGCAAAGTTCCTCTCTAGTATATCAAAATGCACAGCAAACTAAGAACTGAAGCCACAGAATGACATAGATTTTAAGCAAAATGTAATCTGTAAATATTTCCAGTTTTGGAACATTTGGTGCATTGAAATGCAGTACTAAAAGCTTTCTATCTCCCTGCAGATAGACAAATGGGAAAGGGATCTCAAGTATACATTTGGAGCCTATCCATTGGCATTACTATAGAGGAAGAAAATTTTTGGCAGCCAAGAATTGTACTTTTTGTTTTTAAGTAGCTTTGTGGATTAGGGTTCAGAGATACAGGCAGGGAGTAAATTAAAGTTTAGCTGTTTTATGTCTTTAAAATTTTATATAGTGCTGAATCTCATTATTTTAATCACATTAGATCTCTATTCCGAGAGATAGTTCAATACATTCACAGAGTTAAATTGTTTTTAGATATTTTTTTTAACTGCCTAGAAAAGTCATCTTTTTACAGGTTGGACTTGCAGAGAACCCCATACTCTTAGCTTCTTAGCTGGAGGACAACTATGATTCTGATTCTATTAAAAAAATGCTGCCCTTCTATATAAAAACTATACTGGATGTTTCTATTTTTTTTTACCACAGTGTTAATCTACAAAATGCATTTGTTTATCAATTATATCCTTTTCTAAAACTTTTTTCTACCATGTCGTTCAAATACCTGCTATGTAGGCCTGTATGTATCATGCAAAAGGTTTTGGTAGCCAGATTTCTAGAGACTTTATATCATTTGACTGTTGAACTTTTCTGGATTAAGGTTAATTGAAATGTGTGGAAAAATGGTTGAGCATTTATTAGGCCAGCGGCCTGCAACCCCCAGTCCCCCCAGTCACAGCATGCAAGAAACCCGGTATGATGACCCATAGTCTCTCAAAATAACTGAAAACCCAAAACATACATTAAAGTCCAGTAATGCCTTCAACTTAACTTCACTGTTTTATTAGGCACAGTTTAAAGTTACAAAAGTAAATAATGAGGCAAAAAGAAAACCAAAACAAACCGCATTGACGAGAGTTCCGAAGCAAGCCAAGATAATTAATCATACATTCCAGGAAGATAAGGGAGGAGAGCCCATGGGAAGAACGCCACCAAAGATAAACCTCTTTCAAAGAAAACATTAAACTTTGACTCCAGCAATTCTGATTATGCAGTTACAAACTTATATACATAGCTCCCAGCTGCAAGCCATGAGGAGGATCATGGTAATCTCCTCCTGAGTAGACCTCGCTTTTTCCTAATCCTCTCCTCCCTGCGTGACCTAGGATGGATAGGGGATGGGCCTGGATCCTCCTCTGATTGCTCAGCCAGCCTCTGACCTTCCCCAGCCTCCCCCACCTCCTCTGGAACCACACTGCCACTTCTTGTTGGCTGTTCCTCCTCTTCCTCAGAGTCAGTCTCCACCAGGGGCATGACACTATCACCCTTGCAGGTCCCCCTCCCCGGGACCAGGCAGACAAGGATGTTGAGGAAACTGAGTGTGAAAGTCTTGGACCAAATGAGGAGCATGAACATCACTAGCATCAACCCAGGTGAAGTCCTCTGGTCCATAACCTTTCCATGTCACCAAATACTGAAATAGGCCTCACAACTGGTGTGAATCTTGGATGCTATCCACTTCATACTCCGCCTCTCCCAGAGGGGCTACTGGGGCCGGCTGTGATGGAGCCGGTCTATGTGGACTGTCAGCCGAGGCAGGGACTAACAGGATATGATGAAAAACAGGATGGATATGCATGGTCCATGGCAGGGAGAGATGATAAGCCACAGGATTGATCACCACCTTGATTGGAAAAGGTCCCAAGTAATGGTGATCGAGCTTTTTCGATGGTTGCGTCATTGGTAAGTATTGAGTAGAGAGCCAAACCCGATCTCCTATCACTAAAGGCGGAACATCATGACAATGTCAGTCTGCAAACCATTTATAGTCCTTCTTGGCTCTCTCTAATTGACCACGTGGTGCATGGCTTTTAACTCCTGCAAGAACGTATCCACTGCCGGAACTGGGGAATCAGACGGGGCTGAAGGGAAAAGTTGTGGATGAAACCCATAGTTAGAAAAGAAAGGGGACACACAGGTGGATGCATGTTGAGCATTGTTATGAGTGAATTCTGCCACCGGCAGCACTTCCACCCAATTGTCTTGTTGAGTATTGCTGAAACAGCGGAAGTGCTGCTCCAAAATAGCATTTACTCTCTCTGTCCCCCCATCAGTTTCAGGGTGATGAGCAGACGACAAACGCTTGAACCTGCAGTTTTGCAAGTAGGGTCTGCCAGAAGCATGCCGTAAATTGTACCCCCGATCTGATACCATGCAATCTGGTAACCCATGCAACCGGAAAACATGGGAGATAAACAACTGAGCTGTTATCTTGGCCAATGGAAGACCTGCACATGGCATAAAGTGGGCCATTTTAGTCAACATATCCACAACCACCAAAATGGTTGTGGCACCATTTGATAGTGGTAACTCAACAATGAAATCCAATGAAACTGCCCCCCACTGTCGTTCTGGCCTGGGCAAAGGCTGCAAGAGACCAGGGGGTGCACCAGGAGCATACTTAGCTTGGCAACAGATCCCACAGGACGCTACATATCCTGAAACATCATGTTTAAGTCTCGGACACCAAAATGTCCTAGAGATGAGGTGCAGTGTTTTGAACACCCCAAAGTATCCCGCCGCCACACTATTATGACATTGACATAGGATAAGGCCATAAAGAGGACCTCGAGGCACATAAATGCGATCACAGAACCGCAACAGGTCCCCAATATACACCCAAGGAGTCTCTTGTCTCCCATTCTCATCCAATTCTCGACATCAAGCTGCCACAAATGGGTCCTGCTGCTGCGCCTCCTGAATACTCACTCAGAGGTCCACAGGTTCCTCGGTGGCCGCAAACTGCTCCAACGGAATCACCGTCCATGGCAAGATTTTATCCTCCCCTCAGGTATATTTGGGTTTCCGAGATAGGGCCTCGGCGCATTGATTCCCTCCACTCGGAACATAGGTCACCCAGAAATCAAAACAAGCAAAGAATAAGGACCATCTCACCTGACGCTGGTTCAATGTCTGAGCTGTACGTAGGTGTTCCAAATTGTGATGATCCAACCTAACCTCAATTCAGTGACAAGCCCCCTCCAGGTGGTGCCACCATGTCTCAAAAGCGACCTTAACTGCCAATAGCTCCTTGTCCCAAATTGAATAGTTGTGCTCTGGAGCCGACAACTTCCAGGAATAATAAGCGCACCGGAACAAAGTGCCTGCAGGAGTATAGGTCTGGAGGAGCACCGCACCAACAGCCACATCAGAAGCATCTGTTTCCACCACAAATGGCTGGCCTGGATCAGGGTGTTTGAGGATAGGCTTGGAAGCAAAGGCAACTTTCAACGCCTCGAAAGCTGCCTGCTCCTCAGCACCCCAATGGAACTTCTCCCCCTTCTTGAGCAGATTAGAAAGGGGAGCAGTCAAGGCAGCAAAGTGGGGAATAAATGTGCAGCAGTAGTTCGCAAACCCCAACAGTCGTTGCACATCCTTAACCCGCTGTGGAGGTTCCCACGCCTGCAAAGATTGTATTTTTTCCAGGTCCATTTCCACCCTGGCAGGTGAAATACGATGTCCCAAGAAGTCAATTGTGGTTTGTGCAAACTGACACTTTTTACATTTAGCAAACAGGTGGCTATCACGTAAACGTTGCAATACCAGCCGCACATGTTGCCAGTGTTCCTGCAGGGAGTCTGAGTAAATTAAAATGTCATTTAAATAAATGACCATGAATTGATCCAACAAATCACGGAAAACATCGTGCATGAAATGCATGAACAAAGCTCGGGCATTGGTTAATCCAAAAGGCATCACGGTATACTCAAAATGCCCATACCTCATCCAGAAAGCTGTTTTCCACTCATCCCCTGCACAAATGCAAACCAGATTGTAGGCCCCATGTAAGTCCAACTTCGTAAAGATCTTAGTTTGATGAAGCCGCTCAATCAGTTCAGGGATGAGGGGAAGCGGGTACCAATTCCTCACTGTGATTGCATTCAACTTGCGGTAATCACAACGTAGCTCCCCCAATTTCTGTTTGCACCGGTGCAGCCAATGGGGAAGCAGAAGGCTGGATAAACCCTTTCCAGAGGTTCTTGTCAATAAAATCCCACAACGTGGCCAACTCCAGGGAATATACCCGACCCACCAGCAATTTTGCATCAGGCAACAAATTGATTGGACAGTCATATGCCCGATGTAGAGGCAACTGATCTGCCTCCTTCTCCCTAAACACATCAACAAAGTCCACCAACTCCACAGGTAGATCCAGGTCCACGGGCATAGCCACACTCCCTGCACAGGAGTGCAAGCAATGGTTGGCACACTTCCTTTCAAGGAACTGCACAGCTCCAGATGACCAGATAATCTGTGGATCATGGGCCTGTAACCATTCCAAACCCAGCACCACCGTAAAATGAGGCACTGCGGTAACATAGAACACAGTTTTCTCCACATGCTGCCCAATACGCATGCAAAGGGGTTTGGTTGCAGCAACCACAGGTCCCGAACGAAGGAGCCAACCATCAATCATCTCTACCATTACTGGCGGGGACACCTGTTGCTGAGGAATGAACCACTGCTCTACAAAATGAGCATCCATGAAATTGGCTGTGGCCCCTGAGTTGACCAAGGCTTGGATCTCCACCGCTTCCACACCAGGCACGAACACATTTGCTGTCAGCATAAGATGCTTCACCAATAACAATTGTGGTGAAGATGTCAAAGGTGGTGAGGATAGCAAGGTTGGTAAAGATGGTGGGCCTAAGGACTTTACACACCAACCTACAGACCTCCATAGGCCGAGCAATGCTCATTTCCCGCCACCGCAGGCACCGCCACTGTGGATGTCTTAACAGGACACTTGGCTGCAAAATGGCCTCGATTGCAACAATAGAGGCATAAACCATCACGACGATGTCTATCCTTTTCTACTTGAGTCAGGCGAGGGCGGCCAGCCCTCAACTGCATGGGTTCCTCCAAAGGCACTTCCATCAAGGGCTCCGTCTTGCTGGAAACAGATATGGTCTCTGTCCATCGTCGCACTTGTCACTGCTGAAGTCTAGCATCAATACGAAGACACAGATGCATAAGCTCCTGAAGGGTGTGAGGGCATTCAGTGCACGCCAACTCATCCAGGAGCTCCGACGACAAACCCTCCTGGAACTAGTCTAATAGTGCTACCTCATTCCATTTTACAACCTGAGCAACCACCTGAAAACTAGCAATATAATCCATGAGTGAGCCACTCCCCTGCTTCAACTCTCTCAAATGTCTGTTTGCTGTTTGGCTTTGAACAGGGTCCTCAAACATGGCCTGAAACTGATGGCAAAACTCAGCGTAATTGTCCAACACCTGGTTGGGCTGGGTCAACAGAGGTGTCGCCCAACGTGCTGCAGAGCCTGACAACAAACAAATCAAAAAACCCACCTTATCCCAGTCAGTTGGAAAGTCCTCAGGCCGAAGGCTCATGTAAAGCTGGCACTGCCCAAAAAATGCTAGAAATTGGGCCAGCGAACCATCAAATTTATCTGGCACCACCACTGGGCATTTTTGGCATGGATGGGCAGCTTGCATTTGTGCCACCCGTGCAGCCAAAAGAGTCACTTGCTGGCTTAACTGGGCAATCTCTGCTCTGAGCTGATCCATGGTCACCCCATGGTCAAAAAGCAAAAATAAGTTGAAGAGGTGGCTGGAGTCAAAATGTGATGACCTGTAGTCTCTCAAAATAACTGAAAACCCAAAACATACATTAAAGTCCAGTAATGCCTTCAACTTAACTTCACTGTTTTATTAGGCTCAGTTTAAAGTCACAAAAGTAAATAATGAGGCAAAAAGAAAACCAAAACAAACCGCATTGACGAGAGTTCCAAAGCAAGCCAAGATAATTAATCATACATTCCAGGAAGATAAGGGAGGAGAGCCCATGGGAAGAACGCCACCAAAGATAAACCTCTTTCAAAGAAAACATTAAACTTTGACTCCAGCAATTCTGATTACGCAGTTACAAACTTATATACATAGCTCCCAGCTGCAAGCCATGAGGAGGATCATGGTAATCTCCTCCTGAGTAGACCTCGCTTTTCCCTGATCCTCTCCTCCCTGCGTGACCTAGGATGGATAGAGGATGGGCCTGGATCCTCCTCTGCTCAGCCAGCCTCTGCCCTTCCCCAGCCTCCTCCACCACCTCTGGAACCACACTGCCACTCCCTGTTGGCTTTTCCTCCTTTTCCTCAGAGTCAGTCTCCACCAGGGGCATGACACCCAGCTGTACAAACAAACAAAACCCCATCCATGGGATATTGGCAGTATGAGAACCCATGCCCCTTCCGGTCCATGGAAAAACCTCTCTCCACAGAACTAGTTCCTGGTGCCCAAAAGGTTGGGGGCCACTGTATTAGGACATTCCTGTGTGCATATAACAGATGTGGGAAATGAAACATCCAAAGACAGGGCTAGAGCAATGTACACACAAATGGTAACTGACCAAATACAAGTACAAATTTTATCAATGTCTAAATTGTGACAATATGAAAGGCCCAAAATTATTTTTCCGCTTTATCACTTCTGCAGATAGCCAACAAGCTCCTTTTAGGGGAAACCTTCTCCTTTTCAAGAAGGAAAAGAACGTTGTAAAAGTGTTGTGGAAAAAATTCTAGGCAGCCCACCGGATGGAAAAAAAAATCAGACCTGTTCTGAGTTTATTCTGGTTGACCAGGTTCTTGCCCTGTTATCTGCAAAGATTTTGAGTCTGTGAGTGTTGAGAAAATGGCAGATTTTTCAGGGCTGTGGATGTGACCTTCAGGATCACAATCATCTGTATTTTTAACCAGTGGTGGAATTCAACCAGTGTAACAACTGGTTTGGTGAACATGTGTGTGCAGCGTTTTAAAAACAACCATTTTCAGCTAAAATTTACCTTCTGCTGCAGCCCGGATGAGTAAATCAGCTGAGGCGTGGGAGTCCACTGTGCCACGCAAATCAGCTGGGCTTCAGAACAAAGAGATAAAGGATAGACTAGGGCAGAGTGGGTGGGGCCAACTAATCACCAGAACTGGTCCATACAGGCTGTTCTTAACCCATGTCCCCCTTGTCTGGTGAAGCCTACTCAGAAGATGATATATATAGCTGGAGGTTGTCAGGGTTGCATGGGAAAGAACAGCCTAGCCTTAACCCTAACAAGATCAAATGGCTATGACTTTATGAACTCTGTTAGTAAATTTGGTTCTTAATAGAGTTATACAGGTAGTCCTTGACTTACAGCCACAATTGAGCCTGTTGTAGAGCGATGGTAAGGAAGAGGCAGAAGCCAGAGCGTACAACTAACAAGGCTTTATTGCAGAGAATAAAGGGTTGTCGCATCTGCTTGCTAACTGGCAGACCAGTTTTATAGCCGACTGTCAAATGGAGCCAGCCAATGGGAGCGGCTGGTGCTCCCGCTCAAACAGTGGACCTGGTTGGGAACTCCAACCAGTTCCACAGACATAACACTCCTTTCCCCCAGCTGGGAACATGCATAGTCTTGTAGGTAAGTTGGCTGCCTGCACTGGCGACCAGAACGTCGCAGTTCGGGTGAACTGTTGGCTGGCGACAAGTCCAGGCCCTCGGGACATGCCTTGACGGTCGTTGGGGCATGGGCTTGCCCTGGCGCAGTGTTCTGAGAGGTCGGCGATTGCCCTTGCTCGGGCTGACCTGGGCGAGTCGCGATGTCCGGTTGGCAAACTGGCTCGCTCGGCTGCGGGGTCGGTGATCCTAGCCGGAAACTCGGGTCCTCCTGATCGACCGGGAAGACCGGGTTCCGCAGGGAGCTCTCGTCTGGCACTGGTAGGGAAACGTTGGCGCTGGCAGGTCGGGTTGGGTTGGTATCGGTCGCACTTCTCCGTCGCCTTCTGAGTTGGTCCACATGTCTCCGCCACAAACGTCCATCTTCCAGGAGGACCCTGTAGGATCTTGGACCTGTGACTGACACGATTTGACCTGGTACCCACAAAGGATCCCCCGCATAGTTCCTGGCGTACACCAGGTCTTGCAAGGCAAAGTCTCTGACCAGACTGTCAGACCCTAAAGGGGTGTCTGGGCAGTAGTGGGGGTGTAACCTGTCCAGGGTGGTTCTAAGGCATCTCCCCATTAAAAGTTCGGCTGGGGATTTGTTAGTAGTGGTGCAAGGCGTCATATGTTGGCTGAGCAGGTAATGAGACAGTTTAGAGTGCCAGTTTTCCTGGCCAAACCTGGCGAGTGCCTCCTTGGCTGACCTAACTGCTCTCTCCGCCATCCCGTTGCTAGTGGGGTGAAAGGGGGCTGTAAGGACGTGTCTGATGCCCAAATTAGCAACGTACATACTGAACTCGCATGAAGTGAACTGCGGGCCGTTGTCAGACACCAGCGTGTCTGGAAGTCCATGGGTGACAAATAAACGGGTCAGGGCCTTAACTATTGTCTGGGTGGTGGTCGTGGGAAGCAGGGCCAAGTCTATCCACTTGGAGTAGGAGTCCACGACCACCAAGAAAGTCCTGCCATGCACCGGTCCAGCCAGGTCGATGTGTAGGCGAGACCAAGGGGCACTAGCACTTTCCCACCTGGTGGGCGTGGCAGCTGGTGGGGCAGCCCTGGTTTCTTGGCAAGGTTGGCAAGAGCTTACCCAGTCGGCGATTTGGGCGTCCATGCCGGGCCACCAAACGTAGCTGCGGGCCAACGCCTTCATTCTTACGATGCCCGGATGTCCCTCGTGAAGCACCTTCAGGATGGGTACACGAAGGGTGGTTGGGATGACTACTCTTGTACCCCACAATAGACATCCCTGTAGCTTCGACAGTTCCTGCTGAAGGGTTTTAAAAGGAGCAAAGTCAACTGTACATTGAGTTTCCGGCCACCCCCTTCCCACCCAGTCCAGAACCTGGGCAATTATTTTGTCTTTTTTCGAGTGTGCCGCGATGTCCTCGGCTGTCACTGGCAGCTTGAGTTCGTTGACCTCAAAGATGGCGTGAATCGGTGCTGGGTCTTCGACTGGAACTGGCAGGGGGCAGCGACTAAGGGCATCGGCGTGACTCAAGTTCTTGCCAGGACGATGCACCAACTTGAATGAGTAAGCGGCCAGAAACAAAGTCCATCTGGTCATTCTGGGTGAAAGTACCTGCGGGGTTTGCTTATCTCCAGATAAGAGTCCTAGGAGGGGTTTATGATCAGTCACAAGTTCAAAGTGGTGGCCAAACAGGAATTCGTGGAACTTTTTAACTGCAGCAACTGCAGCCAGGGCTTCTTTATCGATTTGGCTGTAGTTCCTTTCTGCTGAGGAGAAGGTCCTAGAAAAGAAAGCAATTGGTGCCTCGGAGCCGTTGGGGAGTCTGTGGCTAAGGACAGCCCCAATCCCAAAAGGGGATGCATCAGCAGCCAGAACCAGGGGAAGATGTTGATCGAACTGAATTAAGACTGCTTCCGATGTGAGCAAGGATTTGACTGCTTTGAAAGCATCGTCTTCTTTGGGTCCCCAATGCCAGAGTGAGTCTTTATCTAATAGTCTATGCAAGGGCTCAGCGACAGATGCTTTATGCGGGAGAAATGAGGCGTAAAAGTTTAGTAGCCCCAGAAAAGCTTGTAGTTCAGTCTTGTTGGTTGGTGTGGGTGCCTCGTGGATGGCCTTCACCTTGGACTCAATTGGGTGGATTCCAGAGGCGTCAATCCTATAACCCAGAAAGTCCACCTGCCTGGTGGCGATGGCGCACTTCTCCCTTTTAAGTTTGAGGCCATGCTGCCTAAACTTCTCTAGCACTGTCCTGACCCTCTGAATGAGTTGGGGGCGGTTGGTAGCTGAGACTAAGATGTCATCGAAATAAGGAACAACTCCTGGGAGACCCTGGAGAATCCTTTCCATGAGTGACTGGAATATACCCGGGGCCACACTGACACCGAATTGGAGGCGTTTACATTTGAATGCCCCTCTATGCGTGACTATGGTTTGTAATTCAGCTGTCTGATCATCAACAGGGAACTGTTGGTATGCCTGGGACATATCTAACTTGGTGAAAATGGTGCCGGGTTCGAAAGTGTGTAACAGGTGCTGAATAATGGGGACAGGGTATGCGCTGACCTGTAAATAACGGTTGAGTGTGGTTTTGTAGTCTGCGCAGATTCTTAAACTGCCATCCTTCTTGAGTGGGGTGACTATGGGGGTCTCCCATTTGGCAAAATCAGTAGGTTCTAACACCCCTTGCTTAAGTAGCTTATCTAATTCTGCGTCCAATTTGGGATGGATGGCGAAAGGCACCCTGCGTGGCTTAAGGCAGAGAGGAATTGCCTGGTGGTCTACAGAAAACGAGATGGGGGTGCCAGAATAGCAACCTAGCTCGCTGCTAAACACATCGGAAAAATCAGAAAATAATGTATCTACGTCAGAAGTTTCGACAGCATGGATCCCCGTTACACTAAGGCCGAGGGAGGGAAACCAATCTAGCCCCAACAGGCTGGGGAGGGCACCATTAACAACCACTAAAGGCAAATGGCCTTTAAAGGCTTGGAATTGAAGGAGGAACTTGCCTTTCCCGAGGACAGGGGTGTTCTTGCCCTGGTAGTCCCGCAGTGTCAGTTGGCATCCTTGTAGCTGCTTCCTTGACAGTCTGGGCTGGATCTTCTTCAGGGTTTCCCAGGAGATGATTGAGAGCGCAGACCCTGTGTCTACCTCCATCCTGCAGGGTTTACCTTCTAGGAAAACAGAAATTTTGATTTTATCAGGGGTTTGGGAAGTATGGTTAGCATGGTAGCAGGTATAGCAGTCCTCCACTTGCCTTTGGGAATTAGAAGGTGGTGGAGGTCTTTGAGGCAAAGTGCGCCCTGCTTGGCAGACTCTAGCAAGGTGACCCTTCTTTTGGCAGTTCAGGCAGATGGCGTTTCTAAACCTGCAGGATGCCCTAGAGTGGGAGCCTCCGCAGGTTAGGCAAATGGGAGGTTGTTTGGGGGCGAAGTTGTTTCTCTGCCCCGCTCCTACCTGTGGAGGCTTCTGATGGTTGAGGCGGTTAATATCTGATGGGTCTGTGGGGTCTTCTTCACTGAGCACTTCTTCTGAATGGACTGTGGGATTGCTGGGCTTTACTGGAGTGCCTTGAATCTCAGCTGCTGATTGGGCAGAGAGCTCAGCAGCTAGGGCTTCCTCCATGGCTAAGGATAGATTCAAGTCCTTTTTTGCCAGCAAACATCTTTGGAGCCTCAGGTCTCTAACCCCACAGACGATCTGGTCTAGCAGCATGTCTTCCAAGTAGTCTTTGAAACCGCACTGCAATGCAGCTGTCCTCAGGGCTGCCATGTATTCGTTGATTGACTCACCTACTGCCTGTTTCCTAATTCTGAAGGCGTACCTTCTGGCTATCTGGGATGGTTTAGGTGAGTAGTGGTTGGAGAGTATTTCTTGTAGCTCATCCCAGGGAACGCTTCTGATGGTGCGTGGAGTGACCAACGCTGTAGCCGTGTCAAAAACGGCAGCCCCGCAATAGCTGAGGAAATAGGACTTCTTCCTATGTTCAGCAGCGTCAGCCAACCCGATGGCATTGAGGAAATGGCTGAAACGATTTTTGTAGGAGTCCCACGTCTCCTCGTTGGGCTTGAATGGCGGAAATGCTGGATTAGCATTCATCGTGAGTATGCTGGGTTCGTCTTCTTCAGGCGTCTTTTGAATTTGTGCTCTTAAAAGAGCGCAGGCTGTGACTGTCTCTCTGGGCTACGTGGCTCTTTTGAATTTCGCGCTCTTTGTGAGCGTCGGCGGCCGCGGTTACAGCGCCCGCGGCTCGCTTCAGTGAATACAGCTCAAGTAATGGCGGTTTGAATTTCGCGCTCTTAGTGAGCGTTGGCGGCTGTGGCTTCAGCGCCCGTGACTTTGCTCTTCGTGATTACGGCTCTTTGAAGCAACGCATCTGACTAGCCTTCGACCCATCCCATCCTCGTCGCCAGTGTTGTAGAGCGATGGTAAGGAAGAGGCAGAAGCCAGAGCGTACAACTAACAAGGCTTTATTGCAGAGAATAAAGGGTTGTCGCGTCTGCTTGCTAACTGGCAGACCAGCGGGCGACAACGGAGCTGGCTCTGCTCAACAGCTGGCTTTTATAGCCGACTGTCAAACGGAGCCAGCCAATGGGAGCGGCTGGTGCTCCCGCTCAAACAGCGGACCTGGTTGGGAACTCCAACCAGTTCCACAGACATAACAGAGCCCAACATTTTATGACCTTTCTTGCCACAGTTGTTAAGTGAACTATTGCAGTTGTTAAGTTAGTGACATGGTTGTTAAGTGAATCTGGCTTCCCCATTGAATTTGCTTGCCAGAAACTCACAAAAGTTGATTGTAGGACTCCAGGACACTGCAACCGACATAAATATGAACCAGTTGCCAAGCATCTGAATTTTGATCACCTGACCAAGGAGATGCTGCCATGGTTGTAAGTGTGAAAAATGGCCATAAGTTACTTTTTTCAGTGCCATTGTAATTTTGAACAGTCATTAAATGAACTGTTGCAAATCAAGGATTACCTGTACTTCGTATGATAGATCTGGCATGCAATGGGAAGTGGGATCTACTGTGTCTAACTGGACTCATGGCTTTTATTCAATGAGAAAAATCCTTCTCCCAGCTAGACTCATGTCTTGTCTGGTCTGCTGCAATGTGTTCTACCTCTGATCATTTCTTGCAGGCTACAACTGGTCCAGCATGTAACACTCTGAGTAGCTATGGGTTTACCTGCATGGCATCTCTATTTGCCAAGCTTCTTTGATATTAGTTACCTTTTGGGTGCAATTTTAGCTATGCCCTATAAAGCCTTTCATAACTCAGGACCTGAATATTTGAAGATCTGCCTCTCTGTTACTACCTAGCCTATAAGACCAGGCAAATTGGCAAGCTCCAGGTAATAACGATAAAACTGATTATGTGAATCCAAATAAGGGCCTCTCTGTAGCCATCTCCCCTCTTTGAAACAGAATTTCCTCTAATGTCTATAAAATGTGCTTATTAACTTATTGTGTATCATCTAGAATCATGGTGACTTACAAATTAAATAAATTCCGCCTACCTACTGAAATATTTTCTTTTTTTAGGCACGTAAGTATGTGTTTACATTGAAAATGACTGGAAGGATATGCTTCAGCTCTCCCATGAGCAAAGCACTTCTCTGCTGCTCATTAAAAGGCACATTGCTGATTTTTCAGCCCTTACCCCAGGCTCTTGCATGAACCTGAGAAAAAAACCTGCAGCTATTTTAGTATCTTGTGCTAGTATAGAGAGAGCCAGCCAATCACTGCTGACTTTAGCCAATTGCTTTCTTTACTACCAAAAACCTTTATGGTGCTTTGTGAATTAATGAACAGCTGTTCTCCCTCCACAGAAAGAACAGTAAATATGTTTCCAGCATTCCCACTTACATACAACAGATAGTTAATGAATTTGTCAGGGAAGAATAATTTTTGAAACTATTAACAAATTTATTGAGAAGCCTCAAAGGCCTTCAGTTTACTTGGCATTAGATCAATCTTATGGGCTGTATTCCAGCAAGCCCTCTAAAACGGGTTATCCTAGCAAATCCTGAATGTATTGTAGGGCAATGTGAGAATAGCACAGCAATAAAACCACATTCTGAGAGATTTTACTTGGCTGGATTAAACAAGATGTTACTTAAGAGTTAAGTTTGATTTAGATTTACCCGCAAATGCATGTAGGTATAACTGTGCTGCAAATGGGTTGATGGGTAAGCATAGGTAGCAGATGGTTTCAGACAGAATGCATTAAGTTACTGGGCACGGTGCACTGCACCAGTATCAAAGGATATATTATCATTTATTAATTTATATGAACAGTTAGGAAACCAATTTAGCATTAAGATGACAATGCAGAATAGAAAAAGGAAAACTGGGATTCCAAGGGCCAGTCCACTCATGCCTGCTTGCTCACTCACATACACCCACAGAGAATAAAATGATAGCAAGGTCACACAAAAGACCATTCAGATCAGTCCGTAACATAAAGAAAGAAAAGAATCCCAATGGCAACTAGTTCCATGTTTTCTGTAGATGGCTATTTTCTTCTGATTCATCAAGCTTCATTTCAGGATTGGGGTGGTTGATCCTTCCCAGGCAGATACCAGTCTGGAAAGATTGGCTCCTGCCCTGGGAAAAGATAGATGAGAAGAAGAAAGGCCCAATAGCTTCCCTCCTTCTCTTTTACAAGGTCACTTGAGAAAGGAAACACCTTTCTGATCCTGATATGTTGCAGAGAGTTTTAGTTTCTTCTACCCACTGGCTAAATTGATTTGATATCTGACCCTCTGGAAGTGTTTTCTCCCCCTTCATTCCAAAGGCAATTGCTCCAAAGGGAAAATAAAAATAAAGCTGTTGGAATTCAAGTTTCCTCTGCCACTGAAGTAAAGAAGAGAAAAATTTAAGCAGCTTTTCCAAGAAGTTGAGGAATCACAAGTTTGGGAAATTTGCAAGCTGGTTTGTAGACAACACTGTGTGATGGATGACATTACATGGAACCCCAAAGGCAGACAGAAATCACTGTCTGGAAGTGTTCCTTCTTGCACTAGAACATCATTTATGTCTACATTTTTCCATCTAACTTGTTTGCAGTAAATAGCTGCCCATTATGTCAGGTCAGGCAGGCAGCTGTGACATTATAGCTCTGTAGCTGTGATCAGTTTGCCAAGCACAGAAGTGTGTCAAACTCTGGACTGTCAAGATTCTAAGGCGCAGTTTAGAATCTTAGATATTTTCACCCAAACCACCCCCCTTCCTCCTAAAGTTTTCTCTCTCCTTTCTCTTTGTTGACAATTTACTTGAAAGAAGACAGATACTGGGTAATTTTTTTTATGTTTGCAGTAATTCCACATGGTACAACACATGAAATACAGTTCTTCCTACTCTTAAAGGCGGAAATCAAGTTTAAGACATTTCCTTCATTCTTAGTGCTATGCTTGCACTCTTGATCATATCCTGCTCACATCCCAGATCTGATTATGTCTTCTGGCCCTCTTTATGTACAAATGAAATGTATCCAAAATATACAGGAGGCTATATGAGAATAAAACAACTGTGAAGATAAGAGAACTCTGTTCTTGTATGTAATGATTTTCTTACTCCTCCTTACTTTGGCAATGCCTTTATTTGGTCCAACCTCAGCCATAAAAGAATGTGCAAGTTTTGAGTTTTCCAAAAGATGTTCATTGATCTAACAATGAAATGTAGGTAATAACACAGAGAATCAAACAGGAATAGAAGGTTTTTTTTTTTAAGTTGTAGTTTTGTTTACATTTTCAACTCAGTATCATGGTAGAGACTAAAAAAAAAGAAATGGATTTCTAACTTCTGCAGTCATAAAGGCTGATTACTTCTCCCCATCTATGATATGAAACACATTTGTTATGTATCTAAACAGTTAATGTAGAGGGCAGAAATAAATGGGAAGTTATCAACTCTGATCATATGCTAGCATAAAATAGGCAATAAAAATAAAATGCATTTAACAGTTTTGATAGTTACTTGGTTGCTTGGGCAAAATCTTAGACCAAATGGGATACCTTTGTATCTCCTTCTAAGTATGCAGTAGGAAGGGTTAGGGTCAACTCCAGCAAATGGAAATGTTCTTCTGTACTTAGGGATTATAATTTGACTTGTGTATGTAGCAGGTCTAAGGCAGGTGAATGAGCTGGTCAATATCCTTGGGAAGATCTAGATGCCAGATCTAATTAGCTATCATTATCTTTAATCTACTGCCTATTTTAAATTACTTCTGCATGTTCATACACGAATGTGTGGAACAGGATTAATGAAAAACCAAGGACCTCCAATTCTTTTCTTATTGCTTTGTGTCACGATGACAACAAAATATTAGTGGGAATCCAAGATGTCATATCTACAGGGGAAGGAATATATTTTGTGAAGAAATATGTGAAGAAGTATTATTGATTGGTTGATAATATTCTACCAAAGGAGCAATTAACAAGCATACTGATCTAGATCAACATATGAATATATAAACCACCAGACCATTCGAACAACCAATCAACAAGATAACCAATTAGCTGCTTAGAATTTAAATACAGCTCCAAATGAACAACCAAATGATCCACTGACCCATAAAACATTTATAAGCTAAGGAGAATAGGACAAGAAAACACCGCTGATAATATTACCTAGTCTGGTAATGAAACATTCAGAACCAAATGGAAACAAGCTTGGAGAGCAAACCACTGCCAAAAAATAAAAAACAATGCCCAAGTATTTAAATGATTGAACAGGCTTAATAGATTGGTTAAAGTCCAAACATGTCTCTTACTGCATTTCACAAAGACCATCACTTGTTATAGTTTATTACTAGAGCTTCAGAAATACAATAATATTGGCCAATGTTCACAGTGTTCTCTTCAACCAATCAAAGTCTGGAAAAGTAGCACCTGCCTTATCTACATAAAATAGGATTGAGATCCATTTTTTCTGCTAGCTTTGTTTGGTGATCAGAAAGGTCATTAATCGCAGCAAGTATCTGTAATCAGTGGTGGGATTCAAAAAATTATTATTGGTTCTGTGGACGTGGCTTGGTGGGCATGGCAGGGGAAGGATACTGTAAAATCTCCACTCCCTCCCCACTAACCTGCTTTCTAGCTCCGTTGTCCTGTGCAGGGCAACCAAAGAAGAACCAGCCAATCAACTGGGACTCAGGAGGCAAAGAATACATGGGGGCGGGCCAGTCAGAGGTGGTATTTGCTGCTTCTCTGAACTACTCAAATTTTCTGCTACTTGTTCTCCAGAACTGGTCAGAACCTACTGAATACCACATCTGCCTGGGATCCTTTAGAGAAGGCCATGTCCTCCACCTTAAAGTCCCATTCTAGACTACAAAGTCAACTGGTTTCATTCAAGCACTAATTTGACAAAGAATCTTCAGTATAGTTGAGATACCCTAGATTTCATTCCGATGCTATTTCCCTCATCTTTCTATGGCATGAAAAATAACTACAGCTCAATTTAAATTGTATTTTTTTTCACCTGCTTCATGATTATTTTATTGGACAACAATTGCTTGGCTGCCCTTGTCCCACCATCCAGAAACTTGATTTATGGCTATGAAAGATAATAACTTGGCTAGTAAAATGGAATGCATCCAAAATTTATGCACATAGAAACAAAACTTCTTGAATCTTGAGACCAGATCACAGTAATATCTTAAAGGTATTAAATGAACACCTTTCCCATAGAATATATTTTAAGAAATACTGGATAGAATACAAATGAAAGTTTATGAAGTATATGGTAACAACATATTTATTGGAGGAGGAGTATAGTTAGAATAGGCCCCATTGATATCAGTGGCAACTAACCCCTTGTCTCATTTATGAAGACGATGAACATCTCCAAAATAACTTTCCTCCATCCCTCAAAGATAAATAAAAATGCAGAAGATCCAACAAAGAAGAGGGCAAGGGAAGCAGGAGATGGCATAAGCCCTTTAACATGCTGTCACAGTAAGAGACTGCACAATGCAGTGCAATCAAATCTGTGACTTCATGAACAGGGAAACAAATATAACTTTTTGCTGCTTCCTAGTTTTGGGAACAAGCACCCTGGAACTTTCTTCAAAATATTAGTTTTCTATCCATTTTGAAAGCAAAGTCTTATCAGTCTTATTAGCCTATGGGTTGGGGCAGGGTGAGGGGAGAAAGGGAGAAAAAACAAGAAAATAATTTAAACATACAAAACTATAGTGATAAGGTATTTTCAGCTTTTTTTTTTTTTCATTTTGGATAAGGAATCATCAGAAAGGAATGTAAATAAATGAACATGCTTTCTTAAGAGTCATTGAAAGAAATTTCCATCAGTTATTACTGAATGTTATTATAGCTAACTGATTGACTGAAAACATAATTCTCAGTCCTGGTAAAATGTGTTGACCTAATGGATATTTTTCAAAGGTATGTCAGAGTGTTACATGATATTTCCTTATTGATTGCTGATTCTAGGTTACCTTTGGGAGCAAAAGTAGCCAAGAAGTGTTCAGAAAAAGAAAAAAAAAAGTGACCTTTTCCACAGAAACATTACAAACCTGTGTGATGCTCATATTTTAGACTATATGAAAGAGAAGAATGCCATCTTAGCTATGGAGAAATCAGAAAAGGTATGAGGTAATAATCATTTTTCTTTGAACAATATAGAGTTAGTAGACCTATTTAAATATTTTCCATGTGCAGTAAAAAAAGCTTCCCATGAATATTGGTCATGCTGCTTGTTTTATTTATTTATGTATTTATTTTATTTTGTCAAGTGATTGTTAGATAACAGGTATAAGTATAAACATGGTTATGAATACATGAAATGGATACAAATAAGAAAAAAAAGAAACAATAGGACAGGGATGGTAGGCACATCTTATGCTTGTGAAGAATAAGATTTGTAGTCGGGAGGATGGTTGATAGAAGAGGGTGGCAAAAATATAAAAAACCTTTATTTTGAGTTAACCTTATTCATCCATCCATCCATCAAACTTATATGGTGACCTCTTTTATGCATGATAACACTTGGTACCTCATAACACACACTATAAAATCAAAGTAAATATAACCCACAAAATCAAATTATAAAATCCCAGCCACTACTTATTACCAGGACTACATTTAGGATTTGTTGCAAAAAATATGAAAATGTAATAAAACCTTAACTACAAAAAAGTAAACAAAGAACAACGTAAATAAGGGCTCTTTGTTTACATTGTTATCTTAAGAAACAAGACCATTCATCTCTTGGCATGATTTGCTTGTTTTCTTAAGAAATCTTACATTGCAATTCTCCATCACTTCACCTGAGGATAAGTCAGCCTGAACAGTTGGAGCCTTCCAAAGACATTATGATGAATTATGATGCAAGATGAAGAAGGAAACTGAAGCGTAAATCGGAGCTTCCTCTATCCCTGTACCATAATTTGCTGACTGAGAGCCTCCTAGAGTTCAATCTAAGATGGACAGCTATATAAATGTTTTAAAGCAATCAATCAATCAATCAATCAATCAAATAAACTGAGAGAATAACCTCATGAGCAAAATAAGCTAATTGGCAAAACAGATTTGCATGCCTCTTTCAAGAAACTGAAGTTCAGAATTGTAAGTATATTGCTAACTGTAGCTTGCCTTTGTAAATGGACTTTAGTGAGGTTTGCTTTATATTATTTTTCCATCCCTTCAATCATGTCCAGTTCTCAGAAGTTTCATGGGAAAAAATCCTGCAGTTTTCTTGGCACTTTTTCAGAAGTGGCTTGTCATTGCCTCTTTCCTAAGGCTGAGAGAATGTCCCAAGGTCCCCAGCTGGCTTTGTACCTAAGGCAGGATTTGATCTCAAGGTCTCCAGTTTCTAGCCTGATCCTCAACCACTACACTAGATTGGTTTTCTTGCATTATTTACTATGTGCCTAGTACATTAGATATCTCTAACACCAA
Organism: Pseudonaja textilis; assembly: GCF_049901715.1. Taxonomy (NCBI): domain Eukaryota; kingdom Metazoa; phylum Chordata; class Lepidosauria; order Squamata; family Elapidae; genus Pseudonaja; species Pseudonaja textilis. Next base: position 205,452,797 of record NC_141991.1, on the reverse strand, counting down.
ATGAAACAATGAATAATATAAATTAACCCAAGAAATTTACAGACATCTATGATTATATTAGCAAGACTTCAACTTGATGCAACTGATAATAATCATCCTAGAACTTGCTCTTCTAGGTATTTATGATATGAAAAAATATGCTAATCTCATCACACAATGGATTTATAAGTTTGCTTGTAAACGTAAAAGGAATAAAATTATTTATGAGTAATACAAAATAATGTAAACATCAAAAAAGGAAACAGAAGCTGTTATGTTTGAGCAATGAGAGGCTGAACCAGAGCATGAGTGCAACAATACTTTATTTTACAATAAAGGGCTGACCGTGCTTGCCACGCCTGGAACTGGCTCGCAGCAATCAGCAGCTGGTTGGACCCCGCAGCCTGCTTTTATAGCTGGCTGCTGGAGAGAACCAACCAATGGGAATGGGGGAATAACGCCCACACAAAGTGAGTGGACCTGAGTGAGAACCCCTAGAGTTCTCAGGACATAACACCCCTTCCCCCCAGATGCGAACATGCATAGTCCTTGAGGTAGACGGGGGGTTTGTGTTGGCGCCCGGAACGGCGCAGCTCGGGAACATTGTCTGTCTGTTCGGTATCAGTCTGTGACGGTTGAGCCGGCATAGTGTCGCCAACGCTCCCTCCGGACTGGGCATCATCGGAAACCACCGGGTTGGTTACTGGGGTCGAGCTCTCGTGGGTTGGATCAGGCTGGTCAACTCTCTGGGCGCTGTTGTCCGAGTTTGGGTTGACCGGAGCGACCGCTGGTGCAGACTGGTCGTTGGGTGCGATGTGGCTGGGCGGCGGATGTGGTGGTTCCTCTTCGACTGGAGACTCTGGATTCTTGTTGGCAAGGGTGCTGGGGCGCCTTCTAAGCTGGTCTATGTGTCTCCTCCAGACGCGACCATCCTCCAGCCTGACCCTATACGATCTCGGCCCGGTGACGGCGATGACCTCGCCTGGAATCCAAAGTGGGTCCCCAGCGAAATTCCTTGCGAATACTGGCTCCTGTAACATAAAATGTCTAACCCCCGAAGTAGAAGCGAGGGGAGAGTCAGGGCAGTATTGAGGGTGCAGTCTGTCCAATACAGTCCTCAGGCGCCGGCCCATCAGAAGTTCCGCTGGGAACTTATTGGTGACTGTACAGGGGGTTGAGTGCTGGCTCATCAGGAACCGTGAGAGTTTGTGGTGCCAGTCATCCCTGCCAAACCTAGCGAGGGCCTCTTTGGTGGTCCTGACGGCCCTTTCAGCCAACCCATTACTGGCAGGGTGAAATGGGGCTGTGAAAATGTGGCGAATGCCCAGGTTGGCAGCAAAACGGCTGAATTCTACTGATGCGAACTGTGGGCCATTATCGGAGACAATGGAGTCGGGTAGTCCATGTGTAACGAACAGGCGCGTTAACACGTTGGTGATTGCTAGTGTGGTGGTCGTGGATAGCTGTGCCACGTCTATCCATTTGGAATAAGCGTCCACGACCACTAGGAACATCTTTCCATGCACGGGGCCGGCCAGATCGATATGGATTCTAGACCAAGGGGTGCTGGCGCTCTCCCATCTGGTAGGGGTGGCGATGGGGGGAGCAGGACGGGATTCCTGGCAAATGCTGCAGGAACTTACCCAATTGACAATGTCCTCGTCTAGACCCGGCCACCACACGTAGCTGCGTGCTAATGACTTCATTCTCACGATGCCGGGGTGTCCCTCGTGCAACGCCTCCAGGACTCGGGTACGCAGCGAGGTCGGAATGACCACTCGAGTGCTCCACAGTAGACAACCCTGCAAACTGGACAGCTCCTGCATGCGAGTCTTAAAGGGTGCGAATTTGTTATCAACGTTGCCTCCCGGCCACCCCTCCTCACCCAGTCGAGCACCTGGGCGAGCGCTTGGTCTGCCTTGGTTTTAGCGGCGATGTCAAGGGCGGTGATGGGCAGGTCCAACTGGGTGATTTCGAAAATGGCGTTGACAGGAGCTGGGTCTTCAGCCGGAGCGGGTAAGGGGCAGCGACTGAGAGCATCGGCGTGGGATAGAGTTTTGCCCGGGCGGTGAATAAGTTTGTATGAGTAGGCCGCTAGGAAAAGTGTCCACCTTGTCATCCTACGGGAAAGGACTTGAGGTGTCTGTTTGTCGCCGGCCAGTAGGCCCAGGAGGGGCTTATGGTCGGTGACCAGTTCGAAGAAGTGGCCAAAAAGGAATTCGTGAAACTTTTTCACGGCCGCAACAGCTGCTAGGGCTTCCTTGTCTATTTGGCTGTAGTTTCGCTCCGTGGCCAAGAGCGTCCTGGAGAAAAAGGCGATGGGGGCCTCGGCGCCATTGGGGAGTCTGTGACTAAGGACCGCCCCAATTCCAAAAGGGGATGCGTCTGCTGCCAGTACTAAAGGAAGGTTGGGGTCGAATTGGATGAGCACTGCCTCTGACGTAAGTAGTGATTTGACGGCGTTAAACGCCTGGTCTTCTTTGTGCCCCCAGTGCCACGGTGACTTTTTGTCTAGTAATCTGTGTAGGGGTTCAGCTACTGAGGCTTTATGGGGCAAGAAGGATGCATAAAAGTTCAGCAGCCCCAAGAAAGCTTGTAGCTCCGTTTTGGAGGTTGGTGTGGGAGCTTCGTGGATTGCCCTAACCTTGGACTCCAGGGGTGAATGCCAGAGGCGTCAATTTTATAGCCCAGAAAGTCCACCTGTCTAGTGGCAATGGCGCATTTTTTCTTTTTTAACTTGAGGCCATGCTGTCTGAACCTCTCTAACACTGCTCGCACTCTCTGGAAGAGTTGGGGTCTGTCCCTGGCCGAGACCAAGATGTCGTCGAAGTAGGGTACTACACCAGGGAGGCCCTGTAAAATCCGCTCCATGAGGGATTGAAAAATACCCGGGGCAACACTTACGCCAAATTGGAGACGCTTGCATCGGAAGGCACCCCTGTGAGTGACGATGGTCTGAAGTTCCGCTGTTTGGTTATCAACAGGGAACTGCTGATATGCTTGAGACATGTCCAATTTAGCAAAAATACTGCCCGGCTCGAATGTGTGTAATAAGTGCTGAATGACGGGCACAGGGTAGGCGCTGACTTGTAAATATTTATTGATTGTTGTCTTGTAGTCTGAGCAAATTCTCAGGCTACCATCTTTTTTTGAGGGGTGTGACAATGGGCGTCTCCCACTTGGCGAAATCTGTTGGCTCAATGACCCCTTGTTTTAGTAGTTTATCCAATTCAGCGTCTAGTTTTGGTCGAATAGCAAATGGAACTCTACGTGGTTTTAATCTGATTGGGACTGCCTGGGGTCAACGGTGAATGAGATAGGGGTTCCATTATAACACCCCAGCTCCTCGCTGAACACATCTGCGTAGTCAGCGAATAAGGAGTCAGTGTCTGAGGTTGAGACAGCATGGACTCCTGTTAGCCCTAGGCCGAGGTGGGGAAACCAATCGAGCCCCAATAAGGTGGGTAGATTGCCGTTAACTACCACTAGAGGTAGGTGGCCTTTAAAAGCTCTAAAACTGACAAAGAACTTGCCTCTGCCGATCACGGGAATGGCCTTCCCCTGGTAGTCCTTCAGACCGAACTGGCATCTCTGAAGCCGGGTAGTAGATAGGCTGGGATGGAGTCTCTTGAGGGTGCTCCACGAGATTATTGAGAGCGCTGACCCTGTGTCAACCTCCATGTGGCACGGTTTACCTTCTAGGGAAACGGAGAGAGAAATTTTACTAACAGTGTGGCAAGTACGCCTGGCAAGGCGGTGCGTGCGACAGTTTAATACTTGCCTCTGTGGTCCCGAGTGCGAGGACGGGGTCTGTGTGTAGCGCTTTGAGGGGCTTGGCAGACTCTCGCGATGTGCCCCTCTTATGGCAGTTGTTGCAAGTGGCTCCTTTAAACTTGCAGGTGGCCCTTTGATGCGATCCCCACAGGCTAGGCACAGTGTGATGTGCTTGGGTGGACCGGTGTATTCTTGTTTGGCCCCTACCTGCGACCGTCTGTCATTGGCGCAGGCGGTGGACGTCGTTTTCATCGTTGTGGGTTTCCTCCGCTTCCACCTCTTCGGAATGGACTGGGAACGATGCCAACTTGGCACTTGGGCCCTGAATTTCGGTGGCTGAGTTCGTTGCTAGCTCGGCTGCTAGGGCCTCCTCGACCGCTTGCGCGAGGTTGAGGTCTTTTTGCTAGCAGGCGCCTCTGTAGGTTGAGATCCTTGACCCCACAAACTAATTGATCGAGGAGCATGTCCTCCAGGTATGTTCCAAACCCGCAGTGCAGGGCTGCTGTTCTGAGGCGGCCATATATTGATTGATGGTCTCCTTACTTGATTGCTTCCTCATACGGAACGTGAACCTCCTGGCGATTTGTGAAGGCCTGGGAGCGTAGTGGTTAGTGAGGATCTCAAGCAACTCGGACCACGGAACGTTTTTCAATTCTCTCGGCGCCACGAGTGCTGCGGCGGTATCGTAAACGGTGGCTCCGCAGTAGATTAGGAAATAGGATTTTTTCCAATGCTCTCCCGCATCCGCCAGGCCGACCGCATCTATGTAATGATTGAAGCGGTTCTTATACGATTCCCACTTCTCTTCGTCTGGTTTAAACGCCGGGAATACTGGGTTGGAACTCATGGTGCTGGAACGGCTGGGCTACCTGCGGAAAAAATCTCTCTGGGACAACGGGCGCTCGTGAGTTACAAGTGATATCAGCTCTGGAGAGGTTTTTTTGCTACCCTCTCTTTTTCTCTCTGGGTTACCACGTTGGCTGCTAGCCGTTGGAGGTGTCTTGATTCGCGCCAAAAAGTGGGCGTTAGTGACTTCCTACAGCGCTGTGCTGTGTCTCCTACTGGCTCGAAATTCAAATGACACCCGTTTGAATTTCGCGCCAAATACAGAGCGGCTGCGGCTCGCAGCGCTTCACTTTCCCCGTAGCGGGGCTAACAAGCGGCTACAGACGCTTCTAACTTTTTGACTCAGACCGCTTTCTCTGGCTGCGGATCAGCGTTTCCCTTATCGCCAGCCGATCGCTCTCTCTGGGCTGCGGATCGGTGGCTAGTGACTCAGCGGTTGCATGGTGCTTCTGGTAGCCATCCCATCCTCGTCGCCAGTGTTATGTTTGAGCAATGAGAGGCTGAACCAGAGCATGAGTGCAACAATACTTTATTTTTCAATAAAGGGCTGACCGTGCTTGCCACGCCTGGAACTGGCTCGCAGCAATCAGCAGCTGGTTGGACCCCGCAGCCTGCTTTTATAGCTGGCTGCTGGAGAGAACCAACCAATGGGAATGGGGGAATAACGCCCACACAAAGTGAGTGGACCTGAGTGAGAACCCTAGAGTTCTCAGGACATAACAGAAGCCTTGCTAATATAATCATAGATGTCTTGTAATTTCTTGGAGTTTATGTAATATAGCAACATTTAAAAACTCCAATTACATAAATGTAGACTTTGAGGATTGAAGCTCTAATTCCAGAAGTTTAGCCAAGGATTTGTTGCAGCTGTAATAATACTTACTAAAATAAAAAAGAAAAGTGGAGGAACCTGAAATTAGCCCAATGAATTTTTAGGAGAACCTTTGGAATGTGAAAGTTGTTTAGTTCACAGGAGGGCAGTGTCATTATACTGACATAGTAGAAATTACACATTTTATCAAACCGAGCTGTTATCTACAGAGCAGTGTTAAATAAAATAAAAACCTTTATTTTGGGTTAACCTTATTCATCCATCCATCCATCAAACATATGGTGACCTCTTTTATGCGCATGATAACACTTGGTACCTCATAACACACACTATAAAATCAAAGTAAATATAACCCACAAAATCAAATTATAAAATCCCAGCCACTACTTATTACCAGGACTACATTTAGGATTTGTTGCAAAAATATGAAAATGTAATAAAACCTTAACTACAAAAAAAGTAAACAAAGAACAACGTAAATAAGGGCTCTTTGTTTACATTGTTATCTTAAGAAACAAGACCATTCATCTCTTGGCATGATTTGCTTGTTTTCTTAAGAAATCTTACATTGCAATTCTCCATCACTTCACCTGAGGATAAGTCAGCCTGAACAGTTGGAGCCTTCCAAAGACATTATGATGAATTATGATGCAAGATGAAGAAGGAAACTGAAGCGTAAATCGGAGCTTCCTCTATCCCTGTACCATAATTTGCTGACTGAGAGCCTCCTAGAGTTCAATCTAAGATGGACAGCTATATAAATGTTTTAAAGCAATCAATCAATCAATCAATCAATCAAATAAACTGAGAGAATAACCTCATGAGCAAAATAAGCTAATTGGCAAAACAGATTTGCATGCCTCTTTCAAGAAACTGAAGTTCAGAATTGTAAGTATATTGCTAACTGTAGCTTGCCTTTGTAAATGGACTTTAGTGAGGTTTGCTTTATATTATTTTTCCATCCCTTCAATCATGTCCAGTTCTCAGAAGTTTCATGGGAAAAAATCCCTGCAGTTTTCTTGGCACTTTTTTCAGAAGTGGCTTGTCATTGCCTCTTTCCTAAGGCTGAGAGAATGTCCCAAGGTCCCCAGCTGGCTTTGTACCTAAGGCAGGATTTGATCTCAAGGTCTCCAGTTTCTAGCCTGATCCTCAACCACTACACTAGATTGGTTTTCTTGCATTATTTACTATGTGCCTAGTACATTAGATATCTCTAACACCAAATGAAACAATGAATAATATAAATTAACCCAAGAAATTTACAGACATCTATGATTATATTAGCAAGACTTCAACTTGATGCAACTGATAATAATCATCCTAGAACTTGCTCTTCTAGGTATTTATGATATGAAAAAAATATGCTAATCTCATCACACAATGGATTTATAAGTTTGCTTGTAAACGTAAAAGGAATAAAATTATTTATGAGTAATACAAAATAATGTAAACATCAAAAAAGGAAACAGAAGCTGTTATGTTTGAGCAATGAGAGGCTGAACCAGAGCATGAGTGCAACAATACTTTATTTTACAATAAAGGGCTGACCGTGCTTGCCACGCCTGGAACTGGCTCGCAGCAATCAGCAGCTGGTTGGACCCCGCAGCCTGCTTTTATAGCTGGCTGCTGGAGAGAACCAACCAATGGGAATGGGGGAATAACGCCCACACAAAGTGAGTGGACCTGAGTGAGAACCCTAGAGTTCTCAGGACATAACACCCCTTCCCCCAGATGCGAACATGCATAGTCCTTGAGGTAGACGGGGTTTGTGTTGGCGCCCGAACGGCGCAGCTCGGGAACATTGTCTGTCTGTTCGGTATCAGTCTGTGACGGTTGACCGGCATAGTGTCGCCAACGCCCTCCCTCGGACTGGGCATCCTCGAAACCACCGGGTTGGTTACTGGGGTCGAGCTCGTGGGTTGGATCAGGCTGGTCAACTCTCTGGGCGCTGTTGTCCGAGTTTGGGTTGACCGGAGCGACCGCTGGTGCAGACTGGTCGTTGGGTGCGATGTGGCTGGGCGACGGATGTGGTGGTTCCTCTTCGACTGGAGACTCTGGATTCTTGTTGGCAAGGGTGCTGGGGCGCCTTCTAAGCTGGTCTGTGTCTCCTCCAGACGCGACCATCCTCCAGCCTGACCCTATACGATCTCGGCCCGTGACGGCGATGACCTCGCCTGGAATCCAAAGTGGGTCCCCAGCGAAATTCCTTGCGAATACTGGCTCCTGTAACATAAAATGTCTAACCCCGAAGTAGAAGCGAGGGAGAGTCAGGGCAGTATTGAGGGTGCAGTCTGTCCAATACAGTCCTCAGGCGCCGGCCCATCAGAAGTTCCGCTGGGAACTTATTGGTGACTGTACAGGGGTTGAGTGCTGGCTCATCAGGAACCGTGAGAGTTTGTGGTGCCAGTCATCCCTGCCAAACCTAGCGAGGGCCTTCTTTGGTGGTCCTGACGGCCCTTTCAGCCAACCCATTACTGGCAGGGTGAAATGGGGCTGTGAAAATGTGGCGAATGCCCAGGTTGGCAGCAAAACGGCTGAATTCTACTGATGCGAACTGTGGGCCATTATCGGAGACAATGGAGTCGGGTAGTCCATGTGTAACGAACAGGCGCGTTAACACGTTGGTGATTGCTAGTGTGGTGGTCGTGGATAGCTGTGCCACGTCTATCCATTTGGAATAAGCGTCCACGACCACTAGGAACATCTTTCCATGCACGGGGCCGGCCAGATCGATATGGATTCTAGACCAAGGGGTGCTGGCGCTCTCCCATCTGGTAGGGGTGGCGATGGGGGAGCAGGACGGGATTCCTGGCAAATGCTGCAGGAACTTACCCAATTGACAATGTCCTCGTCTAGACCCGGCCACCACACGTAGCTGCGTGCTAATGACTTCATTCTCACGATGCCGGGTGTCCCTCGTGCAACGCCTCCAGGACTCGGGTACGCAGCGAGGTCGGAATGACCACTCGAGTGCTCCACAGTAGACAACCCTGCAAACTGGACAGCTCCTGCATGCGAGTCTTAAAGGGTGCGAATTTGTTATCAACGTTGCCTCCCGGCCACCCCCTCCTCACCCAGTCGAGCACCTGGGCGAGCGCTTGGTCTGCCTTGGTTTTAGCGGCGATGTCAAGGGCGGTGATGGGCAGGTCCAACTGGGTGATTTCGAAAATGGCGTTGACAGGAGCTGGGTCTTCAGCCGGAGCGGGTAAGGGGCAGCGACTGAGAGCATCGGCGTGGGATAGAGTTTTGCCCGGGCGGTGAATAAGTTTGTATGAGTAGGCCGCTAGGAAAAGTGTCCACCTTGTCATCCTACGGGAAAGGACTTGAGGTGTCTGTTTGTCGCCGCCAGTAGGCCCAGGAGGGGCTTATGGTCGGTGACCAGTTCAAGAAGTGGCCAAAAAGGAATTCGTGAAACTTTTTCACGGCCGCAACAGCTGCTAGGGCTTCCTTGTCTATTTGGCTGTAGTTTCGCTCCGTGGCCGAGAGCGTCCTGGAGAAAAAGGCGATGGGGGCCTCGGCGCCATTGGGGAGTCTGTGACTAAGGACCGCCCCAATTCCAAAAGGGGATGCGTCTGCTGCCAGTACTAAAGGAAGGTTGGGGTCGAATTGGATGAGCACTGCCTCTGACGTAAGTAGTGATTTGACGGGTGTTAAACGCCTGGTCTTCTTTGTGCCCCCAGTGCCACGGTGACTTTTTGTCTAGTAATCTGTGTAGGGGTTCAGCTACTGAGGCTTTATGGGGCAAGAAGGATGCATAAAAGTTCAGCAGCCCCAAGAAAGCTTGTAGCTCCGTTTTGGAGGTTGGTGTGGGAGCTTCGTGGATTGCCCTAACCTTGGACTCCAGGGGTGAATGCCAGAGGCGTCAATTTTATAGCCCAGAAAGTCCACCTGTCTAGTGGCAATGGCGCATTTTTCTTTTTTTAACTTGAGGCCATGCTGTCTGAACCTCTCTAACACTGCTCGCACTCTCTGGAAGAGTTGGGGTCTGTCCCTGGCCGAGACCAAGATGTCGTCGGGTAGGGTACTACACCAGGGAGGCCCTGTAAAATCCGCTCCATGAGGGATTGAAAAATACCCGGGCAACACTTACGCCAAATTGGAGACGCTTGCATCGGAAGGCACCCCTGTGAGTGACGATGGTCTGAAGTTCCGCTGTTTGGTTATCAACAGGGAACTGCTGATATGCTTGAGACATGTCCAATTTAGCAAAAATACTGCCCGGCTCGAATGTGTGTAATAAGTGCTGAATGACGGGCACAGGGTAGGCGCTAACTTGTAAATATTTATTGATTGTTGTCTTGTAGTCTGAGCAAATTCTCAGGCTACCATCTTTTTAAGGGGTGTGACAATGGGCGTCTCCCACTTGGCGAAATCTGTTGGCTCAATGACCCCTTGTTTTAGTAGTTTATCCAATTCAGCGTCTAGTTTTGGTCGAATAGCAAATGGAACTCTACGTGGTTTTAATCTGATTGGGACTGCCTGGGGTCAACGGTGAATGAGATAGGGGTTCCATTATAACACCCCAGCTCCTCGCTGAACACATCTGCGTAGTCAGCGAATAAGGAGTCAGTGTCTGAGGTTGAGACAGCATGGACTCCTGTTAGCCCTAGGCCGAGGTGGGGAAACCAATCGAGCCCCAATAAGGTGGGTAGATTGCCGTTAACTACCACTAGAGGTAGGTGGCCTTTAAAAGCTCTAAAACTGACAAAGAACTTGCCTCTGCCGATCACGGGAATGGCCTTCCCTGGTAGTCCTTCAGACCGAACTGGCATCTCTGAAGCCGGGTAGTAGATAGGCTGGGATGGAGTCTCTTGAGGGTGCTCCACGAGATTATTGAGAGCGCTGACCCTGTGTCAACCTCCATGTGGCACGGTTTACCTTCTAGGGAAACGGAGAGAGAAATTTTACTAACAGTGTGGCAAGTACGCCTGGCAAGGCGGTGCGTACGACAGTTTAATACTTGCCTCTGTGGTCCCGAGTGCGAGGACGGGGTCTGTGTGTAGCGCTTTGAGGGGCTTGGCAGACTCTCGCGATGTGCCCCCTCTTATGGCAGTTGTTGCAAGTGGCTCCTTTAAACTTGCAGGTGGCCCTTTGATGCGATCCCCCACAGGCTAGGCACAGTGTGATGTGCTTGGGTGGACCGGTGTATTCTTGTTTGGCCCCTACCTGCGACCGTCTGTCATTGGCGAGGCGGTGGACGTCGTTTTCATCGTTGTGGGTTTCCTCCGCTTCCACCTCTTCGGAATGGACTGGGAACGATGCCAACTTGGCACTTGGGCCCTGAATTTCGGTGGCTGAGTTCGTTGCTAGCTCGGCTGCTAGGGCCTCCTCGACCGCTTGCGCGAGGTTGAGGTCTTTTTTTGCTAGCAGGCGCCTCTGTAGGTTGAGATCCTTGACCCCACAAACTAATTGATCGAGGAGCATGTCCTCCAGGTATGTTCCAAACCCGCAGTGCAGGGCTGCTGTTCTGAGGGCGGCCATATATTGATTGATGGTCTCCTTACTTGATTGCTTCCTCATACGGAACGTGAACCTCCTGGCGATTTGTGAAGGCCTGGGAGCGTAGTGGTTAGTGAGGATCTCAAGCAACTCGGACCACGGAACGTTTTTCAATTCTCTCGGCGCCACGAGTGCTGCGGCGGTATCGTAAACGGTGGCTCCGCAGTAGATTAGGAAATAGGATTTTTTCCGATGCTCTCCCGCATCCGCCAGGCCGACCGCATCTATGTAATGATTGAAGCGGTTCTTATACGATTCCCACTTCTCTTCGTCTGGTTTAAACGCCGGGAATACTGGGTTGGAACTCATGGTGCTGGAACGGCTGGGCTTCCTGCGGAAAAAATCTCTCTGGGACAACGGGCGCCGTGAGTTACAAGTGATATCAGCTCTGGAGAGGTTTTTTGCTACCCTCTCTTTTTCTCTCTGGGTTACCACGTTGGCTGCTAGCCGTTGGAGGTGTCTTGATTCGCGCCAAAAAAAGTGGGCGTTAGTGACTTCCTACAGCGCTGTGCTGTGTCTCCTACTGGCTCGAAATTCAAATGACACCCGTTTGAATTTCGCGCCAAATACAGAGCGGCTGCGGCTCGCAGCGCTTCACTTTCCCAGTAAGCGGGGCTAACAAGCGGCTACAGACGCTTCTAACTTTTTGACTCAGACCGCTTTCTCTGGCTGCGGATCAGCGTTTCCCTTATCGCCAGCCGATCGCTCTCTCTGGGCTGCGGATCGGTGGCTAGTGACTCAGCGGTTGCATGGTGCTTCTGGTAGCCATCCCATCCTCGTCGCCAGTGTTATGTTTGAGCAATGAGAGGCTGAACCAGAGCATGAGTGCAACAATACTTTATTTTTCAATAAAGGGCTGACCGTGCTTGCCACGCCTGGAACTGGCTCGCAGCAATCAGCAGCTGGTTGGACCCCGCAGCCTGCTTTTATAGCTGGCTGCTGGAGAGAACCAACCAATGGGAATGGGGGAATAACGCCCACACAAAGTGAGTGGACCTGAGTGAGAACCCCTAGAGTTCTCAGGACATAACAGAAGCCTTGCTAATATAATCATAGATGTCTTGTAATTTCTTGGAGTTTATGTAATATAGCAACATTTAAAAACTCCAATTACATAAATGTAGACTTTGAGGATTGAAGCTCTAATTCCAGAAGTTTAGCCAAGGATTTGTTGCAGCTGTAATAATACTTACTAAAATAAAAAAGAAAAGTGGAGGAACCTGAAATTAGCCCAGTTTCATGAATTTTTAGGAGAACCTCATTGGAATGTGAAAGTTGTTTAGTTCACAGGACAGGGCAGTGTCATTATACTGACATAGTAGAAATTACACATTTTATCAAACCGTAGGCTGTAGCTGTTATCTACAGAGCAGTGTTAAATAAAATAAAGGGAGTGGGGGCGGACAATGCATTTGAAGCCCTGTCCCTTTAATGTATACATTGATATCACTCAGAGATCCAAAGGGACACAGGTGTGATCACATCATTGTAACTCCCACCTGATCCTGATCCCTCTCCATGGAAGAATGCAGGATTTTCTGTGGATTACCTTTTAGAATGTAAAAAAAACCACAACTTCCTCTAAACACAGAGCATGTTCTTCTGATCTAGCCTATCAAGTCTCCCGCTCTGTAATGATCCAACAGTTTGCCTCTAAAACAAAACAAAGCAGAAAGACTGGGAAAGATGAGGGACTTTAAAGATGATATCAGGTTTGTTTTGCCTTATAGAGTTCGTTTATTTTTTAAAAAAAGTTGTAACTAATGTTTCTATCAATCTCCTGCCTGATAGCATCTCTGCTGTGTAGGTTCCTGACTGAACAGGATCAGGGCATTTTTCAGAGTCACATTTTTACTTAGCTTTACAGCAAAATGTTGATAAAATCAGATTTGGTTTGGTTAGCTTACAGGAGATCACAATTTTTAAAAGTCAGGGTACATATTAATACAATAAATCTAGCACTCCGGAATCAAATTATACACTAGATAAAAATCTTATTTTTTTGTGTTCAAAAATTGCAGAATAATTTTTAGAAGTTTCTTCTACCATATTGTTATATACACAGTTGCTATAGTAAAACTAAAGAACTAGAAATGCTCTTTCCTAGAAACAACTTTTGACATGATGGAATATCTCAAATGCCATGTGGATAATTTTGGTCATCTTCATTACTTATTCTAACACTTGCAGTAAAGTCAATGAAGTGTTCTGTATTTTCAATAGTAGAGATGCCTTTTTATTTGACATCACATCGAAACAGATTAAAATTAAACCCTTCTTTTCATACATATGCAAAAATAGTTCATTGTTAGTATCAAATTGCACATTCTTTGGATAACACTCTGCAAATTATAATTTTCAATATTGTGTGTGTGTGATTATATACATAAAGAGAACCTTGTGTTACAAGGATTGGCTTTTTTAAAGGGAATAGCATAATTGCAATGAAAGAACAAATAGAACAATCAATGACTATCTATTCCCTTGAAAATAAAACCCTGAGGGATTGCTATCAAAAGGGTTTCCCATTTATCCTGGATCAGTTCCCAGATTGGGTGAAAGTTGTATTCATAGAATATGATATGGGGGTATAACTACTTTGCCCTTCAAGTTTCCTTCTTTCTTTCTTTTTCTTTCTTTCTTTCTCTTTCTTTTTCTTTCTTTCTCTCTCTCTCTCTCTCATCTATCATATCTCTCTCTGTTTGTCTGTCTCATTTATTGGCTATGTATGTGTATATGTGTATACACATTTTATTTAAAAATAAAAACACAAACACAAAGCAAAAACAGAAAGAAAAGATGCAGAAAATGACAATTAAAAGAAATAGAAATAAGCTTCTGATTTTTCAATTTTTCTAACTATCAAAATCACAAATCATGAGACCATTTCTTTCTACGGTATTAGCTTTACAACGGCTGTGTTTGCTTACAACTGCCACAGAAAAAAATGTCGTAAAATTGGATCAGTCATATTATAACCCACGTACAACTTTCCACCTTAATTCCAGTCTCAATTATGATTGTAAGTGAAGACTGTGTGTACTCTGTCAAAAGCCAGATTGGGAAATTGTCATTTTATGTATTAAATTACCTTCATAAATACAAACATAGAATGCATACCAAGCTGTGCTGTGTAATTGCTATCAGTTGCATTTCATGCACAATTATATTGCCTTGATTTTTATGCATAAAAAATAATCTGTGTATTTCAAATATAAGAATGATCCCAGAAAGAATCAATGTTCTGCTTTTGTAAACTAAATGTTAAGTGAAACCTGCACTATCATTCTCCTGATCCAGCCCCAGGGCCTGCCTATACTGAATATTGATTCAGTCAAAAGGCTCCTCAGAGAAATAAGAGTATTAAACCCACAAGTAATTACATAGTTTTGCATGGTTCGTTATTTCAGGTTATCCTGAAACATGCAGTTTCAAACTAGGGCATCCCAGCCCTTAGCTTCTCACTGTTTTCATAATAAAGACTATAATAATCCACAAAAAGTTGCAGAATTTTCAAAAATATTCATGTTTGAATTTTGGATGTAAGTTATGTCAGAACTGATTTCCCAAATCATCTTCTGGTTTTAATTCTTGACTACACAGCAATAAAAAATAATATGAATGTATAGGACTTCTGGTTTGAAGGGCTTCGGCGACAGACAGAAATCCACAATCGTGCACAGTTTCGCCGTTGAAGCGCCCTGAGCCGGCTGGTTTTGGGGCTAAGCCACCCCGTAGAGGTGGTGAAGAGGGGGGAGACCACCAGCAGGGTCCAGGAGAGCTGCATCTCTCCTCCTCAGCTGGCCATTACTCCCTTTCCCGAAGGCGGTTGCAGCGGTGGTCAGAAATGGCCACCACAAAGAAGAACTCGACCGGAAAAGAATGTGCAGGAGGAAGAAAAGAAGTGAAAGTTTTGGCTGACTGGGTTAAATTGTAAAAGCAACAACCAAGGTACCCTGGAATTTAAACTTACAAAAAATAACATTGCTCCCAAAGAAGAGTCGGAAGCTGCGAAGGAAAGTGAAAAGGGAAAGGTTTGGCTTTTTTCCCCCTTCTCTCTCTTTCCCTATACTGACAACTAAGAGACTTAAATAAGAAATCAGAAAAATCCGCTTTGACATCAATAGGCAATTAAGTTGAAAATAAAACAAAATGCCAAAGGGATAATAAAGATTTCTGGACATTAAAAACTTTCTTTTTCATAAGCAGGAAGGGAGAGAATAAGAATAAGGCCAGGATCTGGAAGAGGGAGGAGACTGCCTGGAATTAAAAAGAATATAAAGTAAAACTTCAACAAGACTTCTAAAAGATACATTTTAACTGAAACTTTGCAACTAAATAGTAACCCCAGGAAGAGAAAGTTTAAAAAAAAGAGCAAAAAAGAAACAGCTTGCATGTATTTGGATTATTTGGTGATCTTTGAAGTTTGGGTTATTATATTTGAATGACTAAAATCAATCCGGTGGTTGTTTAAAAATTTATACAATGGCACCACTTCTGGATGAATTCAAAATGGAACTTAAAAAGTACAAAGAAGATGCACAAGAAGGGAAGGGTTCTTTTCGCTTTGTTTTTCAATTCTTAGAAATGAAGATTTGGAACTATGAGAAACAACAAGACTGCAAAACAAGAAGACTGGGACAAAGAAGAAGCCATCTTTAATGAACAAGTAATTATAGGTGGGGAAGAAAAAGGAAAGGGGGGGGGAAGAGAATGGAGAATTTAAGACTTAAAAAAACAACCAAAGAAAAGAAAAATAATTCAAAAAACAAGTATAATACTGGAAAACAACAGAAAAGGGGAATACAGAAGAGAGAAATAGAGGTAGAGAGACAAGGGGGGAAAAGGGGAGAGAGAAGAAGAGAGGGAAGAAGGAAAGTAAAAGAAGTTACAAAGGACTGGAGCAAGATATAGAGAAACAGGACCTATTTAGAGATAATGGGTGAAAATCTAACTGAAAAAGGGATTCTGTAAAGGTACATAAGATTGTATTGTTATATTAGTAATAGAAATAACTTTAGAAAATTGGAAACAATTAAAATGAGGGATAAAATAGTGTAATTTAGTGAAATGTTTGTGAATAAAATAGGTGAAATAAAATAAATGAGAAAATTGAATTAGGAAGGAACGGGAACATTTTAATTAGTTAATGTTTTATAAAATATAAGTGAAGGGCTGGGAATTAACTATGGAAAGGTTATAATTGTTCTCATAGAAGTATGATATTTAATTGAAAAGTAATGTTAAAGACGTTAAGACTTTTATGAATATTAATATTAATGATAGAATTGACTTGGAATTGAATGTTGTTTTAATTATATACATTTATAATTTTGTTCTTTTTTAAAGAATACAGTGTGTATTTTAAGAATGTACCAAGCAGAATCTGAATGGAAGTTATGCATTATATTGAGTGTTACAACTTTAGGGGAAAGATAAAAAGGCGTCATACTCCAATCAGTAACTACAGGAGAAATTTTGTTTAAGGAGAAAAGATAATAGATAATTGAAACAGGACAGACAAAAAATATAAATACAATTATTTGAATTGAGATGAGATAATTAAAATAAAATTGAGAAAATTAAAAGAGGGGAGAAGCTATGCAGAAAATGTAAAATAGTAATAAGATATGGAATAGAATATAAAAATGAGCATGAACCTGAATTTGTGTCTGTACGAAGAAATGTAACCCGGGATTATGCTGCTTTCAGAAAAGATGTTTTATTTGTATTTTTTTTCTCTTTGTGAAAACTCAAATAAAATTTACAATAATAATAATAATTAATAATAATAATATGAATGTATTGTTAACTTTCTAACTTCAAATAAAAGCTTCAGACAACATATTAAGCTATTTCTTTCTTATGGAAACAATCAATCTCAACACTTTACAATACAGCTGAACAACAATGATTGCAAGTACCCTCTCCTAACTAAGAGACAAGAAGACCCCCTAGAAACATTCCTATAGTCATGTGAATTATTCTATATGCTCACCAGAAACACTGTGTGCACATCCTTTATACCACATTCCCTGAACTTAAGATCCTTGACATGGGTTAGTCTACACATCCCAGAATTCTCAGCTATATAGCCAAGGCTGTTTTAAATTACATATATATAAAAGCCTCATCCCATGATCCAGGCTTACATAGAGAGTACTGAGAGATTCATTTACTCTCATCTATCATTTTAAACAAGAATCTAGGGAGAGACTTTCTGCTTTGCTTTGTTGTTTTCGGTGTTGTATAATCCAGTTTATTATCTACTATTCTATTGAAGTATCCCATCATACAGATATTAACATAGTCCAGTTCAATTATTTTCATATGTAATTTTCTATAAAATTCTTCTTGATTTTCATTCAGAGCATAGATTGCTATCAGGAGTGTTTTTGTATTATTGTCCATTATTTCCACCATTAAAAGTCTTCTATCATCATCCGTATGGATCAATTTCGCTAGAATAGTATCTTTAATGTATAGGACCACTCCTCTTTTCTTACATTGTGTCAGAGAAGTAAATATTTTCCCTAGCTTTGGCTGTATCAATAGTTGTTCATGTTGCTTTTTAATATGTACTTCTTGTAGGCAGATTATATCAAATTTTAATTTCTCTAATTTATGGAAAGTTTTCCTTCTTTTAACAGCTGAGTTAAGTCCGTTTATGTTAATTGTAATCAGTTTTTTCTGTTCCATGATTATATTTTATAGGTAGGTTTAGCAGCTCTCGTATATCTTGGTTCACATTGTTATCTAGCTTCCACCTTTCCACCTACTGCACCTTCTTTTTCAATCACTGCTTGACAGTCCTCTTGGAATTCAATTAATGACATTTCTTTTTCTGTCTCTTCCTCTTTCCCTCCAAAGTATTCTGTATAAAATAATTCTGCTTTCTTAATTGAGTCAATTCTGTGTCTTTGTTCTTGCCAGGTAAACATTAAACCTTCTGGTATCAACCATCTATAATTCACCTCTTTTTTGAATAGTATTTTAGTCAAGAATCGATACTCTCTTCTCATCTCTCTCACTCTTCTGGGTACTTGTTTCAGAACCACCATGTCCTTATCTTTGTATTTCACTGTTTTCTCTCTTGCCACCTGTAATATTTGTGTTTAATAGCTTTCTTTGTAAATCTAATGTGAACTTCTCTTGGCAAACTATTTCTCATTGCATATCTTGTGAAAACTCAAAAAACCTCATCTATTCCATCCATCATCTTCTCTTTAGTTATTTCCAGTGGCTTAGTCAAGATTTCTACCATTGTCTCTGCCAAATTTTGTCCTTTTTCTTCCTCTATGTTTTGGAATCTAAGATAAAATTCAGATCTGTCCATCTCCCATCTCAGCATCCCACTTTTATCTTGTTCGATGACAATTAATCTGCCATCAATATCTCCAATCTTCTTATCTCTTTGCTTATCTTTTTCAATTTTTTGGAATCAGAGAGATTCATTTACTATGACAGCCTAGAAAAAATGAAAACAGATGTTTTCGTTAGCTGTTGGAACATATTGCCATCTTAATTTTACCAATTATGTCATTAGTCTCTGGCTGCAAGCACTACTCCTTACTTCGAACAAAACAGAAAGGCTTTTTTCTATGTAAATGTTGATCAGGACACATGTCACTAATTTCAAATTTTTAGGCCTACATAGGGAAAACAAACCATTGTTTCTCCCTCTCTCCCATATACATCTAAAATAGAGAAATTTTACCCAGATATAAAATTGTATTTCTTAAAGGATTTTGGAACAAGGCTGAATGTAGCTGTTAGAGACTTCCATTCCCACCCACCCACCTCCTTCTTTTGATCTATACTCTTTATTTTTCTACTTCAGATGAACACTATATCACCTCTGTATAATTCATTTAATTAACAAAACTGACTACTATACATTTTGAAATGAAAATGAATTATTAGAAAATCATCCCTAATTTTCTCTCAGAAAGATATAACTTCCCTCTGGGCATTAAGGAAATCAATAAATCTTGTCCTGTCTCTTTTTGGGTGAAAGTAATTCATGAGCTGCTTGGGAAGATTAACACACTGAATGGATGAAACAGCTTTTTCTTCTTGGTCTTCATTCCTGCTGTAAGATCCGTTTAACTGTGAAAATAGTTAATGCAAGCAGGGGCAGTTTTGAGCAGAAAATGTAGGCAATCTAAGGATAGTTTGACCAAAGAAATTGACATTTACGGATCAGGCATTGGAAAAATATCCTATAGAGCATTCCTGCCTCCATACATTTCCATAATAGCTGCATAGGCATTTCAAGTACAGGATATCAGATTCTGATTTACATTAGGGAGGTTAGCATACTGGAATATAAATCACCTTACTACTTGGTATGGCTCTGCAAATCTTTAAAGGTACAAGCAAAGCAACCTTTAAAAAATGTCACGCTTTCACTTCTAAGAGTAGAGAAAAGGCCACAGTGTGCTAAGTATCTCTAGTGCTATCTCCAGCAGCCTTCTGAAGCCTCTTCTGGCAGTTGCAAAGGGCTAGAAATGACACCTGGAAGGGACAATGTTGATGAAGAAGCCTCCTCCCAATTTGCAAGTTATTAAGTTGTATAATATATATTGTATTCATAGGTGTATGCATGGATGGAATATAAGGTTTCTCAGGAATCCATGTCACAGAGTGTGTATATGTTCAGAACATGGTTTTTGCTAAAGGATGTAATGTATTAGCAACAAAATGCTGAGATGTGATGATGCATAATCTGAGTCTATGAGTTGTTATTACAGAGATCCCGTCAGGTACAACAAATTAGAATATGTTAAATTCCAGAAGAAGATTTATTGCTCATGCCTATACACAAGAACCTAACCAACTGTCAACACTAAACTGGTGCTAGATAAAAAAAATCAAGGGGATTCAAGGGGGATAGACTTGGATCATTTGGGGGAATGCAAAAACATATGGACTACACAACTCAATCAGGGCAAAGCAATAGATGCAATCTACATAGACTTCTATAAAGCCTTTGATTCAGTGGTACATGACAAACTACTCCTAAAACTAAAATCTTACAGTATCTCTGGACACCTGCATAACTGGATAGAAGCAGTTCTGTCAAACAGACAACAAACGGTCAAAATTGGGAGCACCCTATCAAATTCTGTACCTGTCAACAGTGGTGTCCCCCAAGGCAGTGTTCTAGGACCAACTCTTTTCATACTCTATATAAATGACCTCTGTGATCATATTAAGAGCAACTGCATTCTCTTCGCTGATGATGTAAAGCTATTCAACACCACAGACAATACTGCTACCCTTCAAAAAGACCTTGACTATGTATCAGAATGGTCAAACAAATGGCAACTTCAAATCTCAACAAATAAATGCTCTGTCCTACATACTGGCAAAAAAAATCAGAAAATAAAATACAGGCTGAATAGTCAAGACTTTGTTGATGATCCAAACTCTGTCAAGGATCTTGGAGTACTCATCTCTAATGACCTAAGTGCTAGAGCCCACTGTAACTACATAGCCAAAAAGGCATTAAGAGTTGTTAACCTAATCTTACGTAGCTTTTTCTCTGATAATATTACACTATTAACTAGAGCATACAAAACATTTGCTAGACCAATACTCAAATACAGCTCATCAGTTTGGAACCCCCATTACATATCTGATA
The DNA here is from genome assembly GCF_049901715.1 of Pseudonaja textilis. Taxonomy (NCBI): domain Eukaryota; kingdom Metazoa; phylum Chordata; class Lepidosauria; order Squamata; family Elapidae; genus Pseudonaja; species Pseudonaja textilis. The sequence continues at coordinate 205,432,221 of NC_141991.1, read as the reverse complement.
TTAACACAGTTGAGAAAGTCCAGAAATATTTCACAAGAAGAGTTCTCCACTCCTCTACTCATTGCAGAATACCTTATGCTACCAGACTCAAAATTCTAGACCTAGAAAACCTAGAACTACGCTGCCTTTGGTCTGATCTAAGTATAGTATATAAAATCATACATTGCAATATCCTACCTATACTTCAGCTTCAACCATAACAATACAAGAGCAAACAATAGATACAAACTCAAGGTTAATCGCACCAAATTTGATTGCAAGAAATACAATTTCAGCAACAGAATGGTCAATATCTGGAATACCCCACCTGACTCTGTGGTTTCTTCCTCAAACCCCAAAAACTTTAACCTTAGACTGTCTACTATTGACCTCACCCCTTCCCTAAGAGGTCTGTACAGGGTGTGCATAAACGCACCAACGTGCCTACCTTCCCTGTCCGATTGTTTTTTTTTTTTTATATGTATCCACATATTCATAACTATGTTTTTACTTATACCTATTATCTTGTAAGCAATTGACATCAATCAATCAATCAATCAATCAATAATGCAACAATTCCAGACTGATTCCTCTCTTGACTCCACCCTTAGGCTCTTCCTCTTATTCTGCAGACACAAGAAATTAAAGGAAAAAACAACAAACAACTGTAATATTGTCTTCTGAAACATTTTTAACCATAGATACCTACCAGGTGAAAATAAATCAAGCATAGTCCATCAGTGACTTAGCTTGCCTTATGCTACAGAAAAGCATTGCACTAAAAGTACAGTACCATTACTTCTGGATCTCTACAGCTATGCCCCATGTTCTTATCACTCTCTGCACAGTAATGAAAAACATTCAGGGTTCATTCTGCATTCATGCTGGGCAGCTGCACAATTTGTTTCACAACCAAAAGTTGACAGAACAAATCCAAAACAACTCAGTATGCATGTTTACATGAGAAGCTATTGGCATCAACAGAGCATTTGAAGGTGGGTTGGAAGTCCCTTATGCTTTTTGTAACATTTTCAAATTTATTGCTGTCTTCAGGATGACAGGAAATTCAGGTCTGCCTCCCTCTGGGAGATCTTTATTCACAGACAAGTCAAAAACCCTTGACAAAAGGAAACCAAGGGAACTTGTTGACCTTTTAGCTGCCTGTCTAACATCAGTGCAAGTATTGCTCTGTGATAAAATGAGAAATTCAATTTAAGGGGAAATTTAGCAGGCATTTGAGTAGGTTCTTATATTATTTTGTTTCCAGGCCTGTCTTTCAAAAGAGAAAATAAATGTAAATAAATAAAACTGTGGTGTCTTCCATACCTAGCCTTGAAGATCAAACCAAGCAGATCTGTATTAAGGGATAATTCCTTTCTGTTACATCCTATATATATATATATATGTCATCTACGTCTATTGCTGATCAAATTATCCAAAAAATAAGATTGAAAAGATGTTTCCCATTTGATAGAATTATGTATTTATTTGTTAAATAGAGTGTCATTAAGTGAGCTACCAAAATGTTCTAGTTATAGTATATTTATTTTAGAGCATTATTTCGGGCATAAATGCACCTATAATAAAGACTATCCCAGCTTCTCCAACTGGACCCTACAAGATATGTTTGTTTACAGATCCTGTAATTAATGGTCAGGATACTATGAATTATAGGAGCTGTCATCTCCCGAAGCTGGAATACAATAGTTTGTTGGCTTTTTAATTTCTAGTTTCGAGATAATATTTTCCACATCAATAACTGCTGGAGAAATCTTGCATGGCTATATGAAAACGTAGCACATTCTGGAAGTTTCCAAAATGCACTCCAGGACACTCCAGAAACTTCAATGGTATTGAATGCCACAGAAATCTTGACTACATCTCAGAAATAAATGATATATCCTGGTATCACAAAAGTTTGTTCCACACTACTCATCTTTAAACCAAAATTCCAGTCTTCCTTTATGAAACTGGGGTATAAAATACCATATCACAAGAGGCTCTAATTCCAGAGTGGGGATTAGAATTTTTGCACTGTCTGTTTCTTTTTAAGTATAAATATAAATTTGATTAAAATGTAGAATGTTTTGAGGAACTTCTCATTTCTTACAAAAAATTGGATTAACAATCTTACCAAAGTTCATGAAGTCAAGCTGTGCAGATTTTGTTATTTAATGCCTAAACTCAATACAGGTAAATTTTTATCTTCCTGGAGACCCGTAGGCAGAAAAATTATGGTCTGCTAATAGTATGTCCCCATTTTTGGAAATAAAATTATTATTTTTGTAGTTTTAGCTAGTGAGCGATCTATTAGGTGAATAAACGACAAAATTAAAGTTGGCATAGATGTTTCTATAGGGAGGGGAAAAGGCAAAATAGAAAAATAGATTGGACCAAAACCATATCAACAATCAAAACAATCCCTTTTATTGCCTTCTAGGAAAAAAATATGTTTTGAAGATTTGCTTTCCTAGTTGTGAAAGTTGGTGACATGTTAAAACATTTTTTAAACAAATTAAATGTAGGAGATACTCTTTCTTTACAATGATATTGTAGTATCTTCATTTCAAGCCCCAGAAAAGAATAATCTAGAAAGAAAAAAAATGTCATTAAAAAGGTAGAAAAAGATTTTAATTTTAATGCCATTTTCTTCTCCAGAAGTTTCAATCATCCTCCTTGGCCTCTCTTTATGTCCATAGTGACTTTCAAAAAATGGTAAATAGCCATATTCTGGGCCATATTTTTGTGATATGTATTCTGTTTTGTTTTAGATCTTTTAATAGATGTCTTCACTTTCTGTTCCCAAAACCTAAGGAAAAAACTAACAAGCCAATAATCTGGATTCCATATCACACTGACATTACCACATCTCCTGCAATATCCTTCAAAGTCAGAAAGGCTAAAATTAATGATGAAAAAAAGAGGAAAAGTCCCCAGGAAAGAAAAGTTCCCAACCACTTGAGGTATACTCAGGGATGGCTCAAGAAAATAAGGATAAGGTAACTGCACAACCGAAGCTCGGCCCCTTTTGTTACATGTTTGTAATATATTCAAAAAGGGCTTTATTATCTTGACTTTTTAAAATCCTTGCCATCAATCCCTCCCTGCCATCCCTGAACTGTAGATATACTCAGCTAAGTGAGTATAGAAAAGATAAAACAATTATCTTTTCTATTTGGATTATTAAAATAAGCCACTGTACAAAATCCATGGCTAGCAAGATAATTGTGCTTCAGTGCAATGTATCTGGCAAACATGCACATTTTCACACATACATGCCAGATGCACACTGTTCCATTTCGCTCTCTCTGCTTCTGGGAGGATATGATTGAAAATGTCTCTGAGCTCAAGCATGCCACCTCAGGAGGCCACTCTTGAGACCTAAACTGCAACATATTATTGATCTACACCCTGGTAACAAAACCTACCAAGAGCTCACAACTTTTTCTGAAGACCTTTTTAAACCCCACTTTAATCACTGAAGAGAAAGCAGTAAATTAAACCAGCAGGTTCAAGCTCTGGAAGGCTTTAACAGGCAGGGTGCAGCAGGAAAACACACAGAAGGCTGAGTTATTGTATTTTGTAACCGTCCATGTTTGCCTGCAAGTCATAAATTATGGAGGGGAACATAAATGAGAATTAAATATCAGACATGTCTTTCTTCTTCCGTCCTTTTGATTATATCACTGTTTTATTTATGACTCCCTTAAGAAAGCCAAACTTCCATTATGTACTATTTCTTCTTTAAATTGTTAAAAGTCTCACAAAAATGAAATACTTCACAGCAGGTTTTTCCTCTATTGCTGCTTCCCAGTGTTACTCCATTGACAGTGTTACAGCCCTTCCTCCCTTTTCAGAAGTGTGTAAATGTTGTTTTCCGGTGACTGTAAGGACAATCTCTTATTATAGTTTACCTTGTTGTCAATCCATACTGCTGTCATAAAAATCAAGTCAAAGATAAGAATTCTCAGCAGCATAGCCAATGGGCCATTTTAGGATACAATTACATGCTTTACTCGGGGGACGAGCGGTCTGCCACCTCCAAGTGGTGTCCCCTGGATGCGCGAAGCCGTCAAACGCTGACCGTAACTGAGAGCAGACCCTCCGACGACAGGCCCACGCGACAGGCCGGCTGGAGTACTCAAATGCCGCATCAACATGGTGGAAACGTCCACTACAAAACACACGTCCAATGCTACCGCGTTCGGGGGAACCGACGGGCGCAGGAGACCATTGGCCTGCGCCAAAAATCAACGAAATGGTCCACGCGGAAAGCACGGCGCACCTGCACCGTGTGAGAAAGCTATGGCGACTGCGTCCGGGTCCGATGCGCACGGAGACTACCCGATCCGTGTGAAAAAACGCAAGCGGGGAACAGAGGACTGCCAGACGCTCAAGGTGGCCACCTGGAACGTGGATTCGCTGACTGGACGCTCGACCGAGATCGTCAGGGCCATGCGGGACAGGAAGCTGGACATCTGCTGCCTCCAGGAAACTCGCTGGAAGGGCAACAAGGCTACGACTATAGACGGCTACAAGATCATATACACCAGCTGTAAGGAAAACCGCGGCGGTGTAGCTGTGGTTGTCAGTCCAAGCTGGCAAAGCTCCGTCGCAGAAGTTAAGCGCCTCACAGAACGACTGATGATAATCGTCGTAGCGACCGAGAGGCAGCGCCTACACATCTTGTCCGCCACGCCCTCAGACCGGATGTCACGAGGAGGAGAAGGATACCTTCTGGGAACTGCTCGACATCCAACTCAGGCAGATCCCACACGAAGACGACATCATCATCTCGGGCGACCTGAATGGTCATGTAGGGCGGGACAAAAACGGACACCAGTGCCACGGTGGGCACGGCACAGGCGATACGAATGAGAATGGCCAGAGGATCCTGGACTTTGCCGACTCCCATGATATGACCATCATGAATACCTGCTTCATTAGGCGAGAATCTCAACTCCTCACCTACCATAGCAGAAACGGGAGCCACCACACACAGATCGACTACATCATCGCACGACGAAGAGCCGCTAAAACGTGCTCAACGCCAAGGTGTACCCGTAATCGAGCAGTCAGCACAGGCCGCTGATGGCGAAGATCAGGATCAGCAAGCCCAAGACCAGGATTGACAAAAGGAATGCAGACCAGCCACGAATCAAGTGGTGGAACCAGAAGAAGATGGCGGGACCCCTCATCAAACCGGAGCAGTTCCCGCAGATGGTCGACGGGCCACAGGAAGCGTGGTCCATGCTGAAGAGCACTGTTCACACTGCCGGCTGCCAACAGCTTGGTTGCACCAAGCCAGGACGGAGACGCATCGAACGAGATACATGGCTCTGGACACCGGAAGTACAAGATGCCGTACACCTGAAGAAACGGCTCTACAAGGCCTTTCTTCAGGACAAGACCAGCGAGAAGCTCTGCGAATACAAGGCGGCCAAAAAGGCAGCCAAGAAAGCAGTAGCGACAGCCAGAAGCTCCCACTACGATGACATCTACGAGAAGCTGAACACGCGAGAAGGCGAGAATGAGATCTACCGCCTAGCCAAACACAGACACAGGAAGACCCTGGACATTGACCAGTTTCATGGGATCAACGACGAAAGGGGAAATTTGATCGTCAACCCCAGAGACGCTGCGGAGAGGTGGCGGCAATACTTCGAGAAGATCTCCACCGAGGAGTTCCCACACCCACGAACCCCGCGAGGTGACCCAGTTGAAGGCCCAGTCTCAGGCATTTATGCCAGCGAGGTCGCCGACGCCATCAAGGCCATGAAAACGGTAAGGCAACAGGACCAGACGACATCCCTGCCGACTTCTGGAAAAAGGCACTACCGGGCTCGGCATTGTGGCTGTGCGAGCTGTTCAACAACATCGTCTCCACGGGAAAAGTGCCACACGACTGGTACCGCAGCACCACTGTTCCGATCTGGAAGGAAAGGGCAGCCCAGCGGACTGCTCCAACTACAGACCGGTCAGGTTACTGTCACACACTATGAAGATCTTTGAACGCGTCCTTGATAAGCGCATTCGGGACATCGTCGACATCAGCGTCAACCAGGCTGGATTCATCAAGAACTGCGGCACCACCGACGCCATCTTCGGTGTGCGGATGCTGATGGAGGCTCACAGAGAGAAGAAAATCCCGCTCCACACCGCCTTCCTAGACTTGGAAAAGGCCTTCGACCGAGTCCCGCACGATCTCATCTGGTACGCACTGCGAGATCACGGCGTGCCTGAGCTGCTCGTACAATGGGTCCAACTCCTATACAGATGTCACAAAAGCCGTGTAAAAGCGGCAGCTGGGATATCAGAGGAGTTTAATATTACCGTCGGCGTACACCAGGGCTCTGCTCTCTCACCACTGCTGTTCATTCTGGTGATGGACACAATTACACACGACCTGTACACGCCCGCCCCATGGACGCTGCTCTACGCCGATGATGTGTTCCTGGCCAACCTGTGCAAGGCTGAACTCGAGCACCGAGTCCAACAGTGGCACGACCGCCTCGAGCAGTTCGGGCTCCGGCTGAACCTAAAGAAGTCCGAATACCTGACCACTGATAATGAAATGACAGGCTCCATCCACGTGAACGGGCAGGAGCTACCGCGCGCCTCCACCTTCAAGTACCTGGGAACTACTCTTGGGGAAGAAGGCCTACTACAAACTGAGGTGGCAGCCAGGATCAATGCAGCGTGGGGCAAATGGAAGTCCGTCACGGGCGTCCTCTGTGACAAGAAGATGCCGATGCGCCTGAAGGCGAAAATCTATAACTCTGTGGTGCGCCCGTGGCCATATACGGCGCAGAGTGCTGGCCGACGACCAAAGAAGCCGAAAGCAGACTCCAGATAATGGAGATGCGAATGCTCCGATGGTCGGTAGGCCTCACCCTACTCGATCGCGTCAGGAACGAAGAAGTGCGTAGACGGTTCAACGTCGTGCCCATCCCCACGGTCATGAGGCAGTCCCGGCTACGATGGTTCGGCCACGTGAGCCGCGCCAAGGAAGAATCCATCATCAAATCTGTAATGAAGGTGACTGTCGGAGGAGCGAGACCGCGTGGTAGACCTAAACAACGCTGGATGGACACGATAAAGGCCGATCTAGAGATCGCGAAGGCAGACCCGACACACGTGGCAGACAGAGAGGTGTGGAAGCAGTACTCAAGGACATTAGCGGACCTCGCCCGAGCGCGAGACAAACGCTGAAGAAAAAGAAGAAGAAGAAGAAGAAGAATTACATGCTTTACTCCTAAATACAGAGAAATGTAATTCATAGACTAGATTAGAAGAGGAAAATGTTTAACTAATAGAATGAATCTTATACCTCATAAAGAGCATTATATTTATGTACTTGGGTTTTATGGAGATAAAACAGAAAGAAAAATTTACCAAGCCAAACCCTTAAGATGGAAGTGTTATTTCTGAATACTGTTGCCTAACATGCAAATTTGTTGTTGAGCTGTTACTAATCTGATAGGCAATTTCCTTCAACAAATGTGGGACTGACATCATTTAGCATGAATAGGAATTGGGACATGAAGTTCTACTCCACTGTCTTAACATGGTAAATCTTTGTGAAACTTGTCGCGCAGCCTCTTAGAGCAGGATGCCTTGCAAGGTACCAAAAACTCATTTCTGGTGGAGTTTGGAGAGAGAGAGAAAGACTTTTGCTGCTTTCCTTGCATGCAGCCGAAAGCAGAAGAAGAAAGAAGTGAAAAGAAGTAGCTTGGTGGCCAGGTTTGGCGTGTGGGGCAAGTTTCTCACCCCTGCCCTTTCCCCCCCTCCCCTCACTACCTCGTGTTGTTCACAATGAAAGAAATGCAAGCCTTGTGTTCCCACAGGCCATGTGGGCAGCATAGCCTTGTGTTCCCGCACAGCCTGGATTAATTGCTTTGAGGGGGACAATTCTCTGTGGACCACCAAAATTTTCTTGTGGGCCACCAGTGGTCCCTGGCCCACTGGTTGGCGACCACTGCTCTAGATGCACCTGTCTGGTCCATCCAGGTAGAAAACAAGGTGGGTTACATAATCCAATTCTTTGACACAATATAAGACAAAGATGAGTATTTTGTAACAGTTGTTACTCAGAGGGTATATAAATTAAGAGTACAAATTCATCATTCATAAATGTGTATAGGGTTAGGGTTTGGTTTGTTTCTTTGTGCCTTTCAACTAGTTTTGACTTCTAGTGACTATATAAACAAATCCAGTTTACTTAGTAGCAATTTTGCGAGTGGTCTATGTTATGTCCTGAGGACTCAAGGAGTTCTCACTCAGGTCCACTCACTTTGTGTGGGCGATATTCCCCCATTCCCATTGGTTGGTTCTCCCCAGCAGCCAGCTATAAAAGCAGGCTGCGGGGTCCAACTGGTTGCTGATTGCTGCGAGCCAGTTCCAGGCTTGGCAAGCACGGTCAGCCCTTTATTTGTAAAATAAAGTACTGTTGCACTCATGCTCTGGTTCAGCCTCTCATTGCTCAAACTTAACACTGGCGACGAGGATGGGATGGCTACCAGATGCACCTTGCAACGGCTGAGTCACTAGCCACCGATCCGCAGCCCAGAGAGAGCGATCGGCTGGCGATAAGGGAAACGCTGATCCGCAGCCAGAGAGAGCGGTCAGCTAACAAAACGAGCGATCAAAAGAGCAAACGCAGATCCGCAGCCAGAGAAAGCGGTCTGAGTCAAAAGTTAGAAGCGTCTGTAGCCGCTTGTTAGCCCCGCTACGGGGAAAGTGAAGCGCTGCGAGCCGCAGCCGCTCTGCATTTGGCGCGAAATTCAAACGGGTGTCATTTGAATTTCGAGCCAGTAGGAATCACAGCACAGCGCTGTAGAGAGTCACTAACGCCCACTTTTTTTGGCGCGAATCTAGACACCTCCAACGGCTAGCAGCCAATGTGGTAACCCAGAGAGAGAAAGAGAGGTTAGCAAAAAACCTCTCCAGAGCTGATTTCACTAGTAACTCACGAGCGCTCGTAGTCCCAGAGAGATTTTTTCCGCAGGTAGCCCAGCCGTTCCAGCACCATGAGTTCCAACCCAGTATTCCCAGTGTTTAAACCAGACGAAGAGAAGTTGGAATCGTATAAGAACCGTTTCAATCATTACATCGATGCGGTCGGCCTGGCGGATGCGGGAGAGCATCGGAAAAAATCCTATTTCTTAATCTACTGCGGAGCCACTGTTTACGATACCGCCGCAGCACTCGTAGCGCCGAGAGAATTAAAAAACGTTCCGTGGTCCGAGTTGCTTGAGATCCTCACTAACCACTACGCTCCCAGACCTTCACAAATCGCCAGGAGGTTCACGTTCCGTATGAGGAAGCAATCAAGTAAGGAGACCATCAATCAATATATGGCCGCCCTCAGAACAGCAGCCCTGCACTGCGGGTTTGGAACATACCTGGAGGACATGCTCCTCGATCAATTAGTTTGTGGGGTCAAGGATCTCAACCTACAGAGGCGACTGCTAGCTAAAAAAGACCTCAACCTTGCGCAAGCGGTAGAGGAGGCCCTAGCAGCCGAGCTAGCAACGAACTCAGCCACCGAAATTCAGGGCCCAAGTGCCAAGCTAGCATCGTTCCCAGTCCATTCCGAAGAGGTGGAAGCGGAGGAAGCCCACAACGATGAGAACGATGTCCATCGCCTCACCAATGACAGACGGTCGCAGGTAGGGGCCAAACAAGAATACACCGGTCCACCCAAGCACATCACGCTGTGCCTAGCCTGTGGGGGATCACATCAAAGGGCCACCTGCAAGTTTAAAGGAGCCGTTTGCAACAACTGCCATAAGAGGGGGCACATTGCGAGAGTCTGCCAAGCCCCCAAAGCGCTGCACACAGACCCCGTCCTCGCACTCGGGACCACAGAGGCAAGTATTAAACTGTCGCACGCACTGCCTTGCCAGGCGTACTGGCCACACTGTTAGTAAAATTTCTCTCTCCGTTTCCCTAGAAGGTAAACCGTGCCACACATGGAGGTTGACACAGGGTCAGCGCTCTCAATAATCTCGTGGAACACCCTCAAGAGACTCCACCCCAGCCTATCTACTACCCGGCTTCAGAGATGCCAGTTCGGTCTGAAGGACTACCAGGGAAGGCCATTCCCTGATCGGCAGAGGCAAGTTCTTTGTCAGTTTTAGAGCTTTTAAAGGCCACCTACCTCTAGTGGTAGTTAACGGCAATCTACCCACCTTATTGGGGCTCGATTGGTTTCCCCACCTCGGCCTAGGGTTAACAGGAGTCCATGCTGTCTCAACCTCAGACACTGACTCCTTATTCGCTGACTACGCAGATGTGTTCAGCGAAGAGCAGGGGTGTTATAATGGAACCCCATCTCCTTCACCGTTGACCCCCAGGCAGTCCCAATCAGATTAAAACCACGTAGAGTTCCATTTGCTATTCGACCAAAACTAGACGCTGAATTGGATAAACTACTAAAACAAGGGGTCATTGAGCCAACAGATTTCGCCAAGTGGGAGACGCCCATTGTCACACCCTCAAAAAGATGGTAGCCTGAGAATTTGCTCGGACTACAAGACAACAATCAATAAATATTTACAAGTTAGCGCCTACCCTGTGCCCGTCATTCAGCACTTATTGCACACATTCGAACCGGGCAGTATTTTTGCTAAATTGGACATGTCTCAAGCATATCAACAGTTCCCTGTTGATAACCAAACAGCGAACTTCAGACCATCGTCACTCACAGGGGTGCCTTCCGATGCAAGCGTCTCCAATTTGGCGTGAAGTGTTGCCCCGGTATTTTTCAGTCCCTCATGGAGCGGATTTTACAGGGCCTCCCTGGTGTAGTACCCTACTTCGACGACATCTTGGTCTCGGCCAGGGACAGACCCCAACTCTTCCAGAGAGTGCGAGCAGTGTTAGAGAGGTTCAGACAGCATGGCCTCAAGTTAAAAAAAGAAAATGCGCCATTGCCACTAGACAGGTGGACTTTCTGGGTTATAAAATTGACGCCTCTGGCATTCACCCCCTGGAGTCCAAGGTTAGGGCGATCCACGAAGCTCCCACACCGACCTCCAAAACGGAGCTACAAGCTTTCTTGGGGCTCCTAAACTTTTATGCATCCTTCTTGCCCCATAAAGCCTCAGTAGCCGAACCCCTACACAGATTACTAGACAAAAAGTCACCGTGGCACTGGGGGCACAAAGAAGACCAGGCGTTTAATGCCGTCAAATCACTACTTACGCCAGAGGCAGTGCTCATCCAATTCGACCCCAACCTTCCTTTAGTACTGGCAGCAGACGCATCCCCTTTTGGAATTGGGGCGGTCCTTAGTCACCGACTCGCCAATGGCGCCGAGGCCCCCATCGCCTTTTTCTCCAGGACGCTCTCGGCCACGGAGCGAAATTACAGCCAAATTGACAAGGAAGCCCTAGCAGCTGTTGCAGCCGTGAAAAAGTTTCACGAATTCCTTTTGGCCACTTCTTGAACTGGTCACCGACCATAAGCCCCTTCTGGGCCTACTGGCGGCGACAAACAGACACCTCAAGTCCTCTCCCCTCGGATGACACGGTGGACACTTTTCCTAGCGGCCTACTCATACAAACTTATCCACCGCCCAGGCAAAACCCTATCCCACGCTGACGCGCTCAGTCGCTGCCCCTTACCCGCTCCGGCTGAAGACCCAGCTCCTGTCAATGCCATTTTTGAAATCACACAGTTGGACCTGCCCATCACCGCCCTTGACATCGCCGCCAAAACCAAGGCAGACCAAACGCTCGCCCAGGTGCTCGACTGGGTGAGGAGGGGGTGGCCGGGAGGCAACGTTGATAACAAATTCACACCCTTTAAGACTCGCATGCAGGAGCTGTCCAGTTTGCAGGGTTGTCTTCTGTGGGGCACTCGAGTGGTCATTCCGACCTCGCTGCGTACCCGAGTCCTGGAGGCGTTGCACGAGGGACACCCGGCATTGTGAGAATGAAGGCGTTGGCACGCAGCTATGTGTGGTGGCCGGGTCTAGACGAGGACATTGTCAATTGGGTAAGTTCCTGCAGCATTTGCCAGGAATCCCGTCCTGCTCCCCCATCGCCACCCCTACCAGATGGGAGAGCGCCAGCGCCCTTGGTCTAGAATCCATATCGATCTGGCCGGCCCGTGCATGGAAAGATGTTCCTAGTGGTCGTGGACGCTTATTCCAAGTGGATAGACGTGGCACAGCTATCCACGACCACCACACTAGCAATCACCAACTTGTTAACGCGCCTGTTCGTTACACATGGACTACCCGACTCCTTGGTCTCCGATAATGGCCCACAGTTCGCATCAGTAGAATTCAGCCGTTTTGCAGCCAACCTTGGCATTCGCCACATTTTCACAGCCCCATTTCACCCTGCGAGTAATGGGTTGGCTGAAAGGGCCGTCAGGACCACCAAAGAGGCCCTCGCTAGGTTTGGCAGAGATGACTGGCACCACAAACTCTCACGGTTCCTGATGAGCCAGCACTCAACTCCCTGTGCAGTCACCAATAAGTCCCCAGCGGAACCTCTGATGGGCCGGCGCCTGAGGACTGTATTAGATAGACTGCACCCACAATACTGCCTGACTCTCCCCTCACTTCCACTTCGGGGTTAGACATTTTATGTTACAGGAGCCGTGTATTCGCAAGGAATTTTGCTGGGGACCCGCTTTGGATTCCGGGCGAGGTCATCGCCGTCACCGGGCCGAGATCATATAGAGTCAGGCTGGAGGATGGTCGCGTCTGGAGGAGGCACATAGACCAACTCAGAAGGCGCCTCAGCAACCTCGCAAACAAGAATCCAGAGCCTCCAGTCGAAGGGGAACCGTCTCATCCGCCGCCCAGCCACACCGCACCCAGCGACCAGTCTGCGCCAGCGGTCGCTCCGGTCAGCCCAAACTCGGACAACAGCGCCCAGAGAGTTGACCAACCTGGTCCAACCCACGAGAGCTCGACCCCAGAAACCAACCCGGTGGTTCCCGAGGATGCCCAGTCCAGAGAGAGTGTTGGCGACACTATGCCAGCTCAACCGTCACAGACTGATACCGAACAGACAGACAATGTTCCCGAGTTGCGCCGCTCCGGGCGCCAACACAAACCCCCCGTCTACCTCAAGGACTATGCGTGTTCGCATCTGGGGGAAGGGGTGTTATGTCCTGAGGACTCAAGGAGTTCTCACTCAGGTCCACTCACTTTGTGTGGGCGATATTCCCCCATTCCCATTGGTTGGTTCTCCCCAGCAGCCAGCTATAAAAGCAGGCTGCGGGGTCCAACTGGTTGCTGATTGCTGCGAGCCAGTTCCAGGCTTGGCAAGCACGGTCAGCCCTTTATTTGTAAAATAAAGTACTGTTGCACTCATGCTCTGGTTCAGCCTCTCATTGCTCAAACTTAACAGTCTACCACTGCCTTCTTTCTATGACTGAGACAAAATGACCTTCCCCAAAGTACCCACTTGTCTTCATACCCAACACAGGACTAGAAGTCACAATCTCCTCACTTCTTGGTTCAATAGTAGAGCATAAGACATGTCAAGTCAATTATTATTATTATTTTAAAAATAACATTTTTATACCATTAGAGGCCTTTGCTAAGTTATTACTAGCATTTCAAGTGATCAAAACATTTCTTGAAAATCTGTCCCAGGAACTGCACTGTTATGATTTTTGCAATGAATGTTGACTATAAGAGGATTTTTATACAGTCTTGGATTGACCACAAAACATTTCTCATAAGCACCTGCAACTGTTTAAAATTTGGCACATGCTACCTTTGAGAAATAGAAACCTGATGCCAAAATATTAAGGGAAGATATGTATACATATTGCTCATTCAAAATACTACTCTACAGTTGCATGCCCTGTTGTTATGTGCAATAAGGATAGGTGAAGGGGAGGTAGGGAAGTAGAGTCATCATCTGCAAATATGATCTCAGTATATTTTGGATGCACATCCATAATTCATCCAAACTGCCATGCACACCTAGGGGGAGGAGATGATTTCACATTCACAAATGCAGCTTTGCACGTGGACTTGCCATCACTTCCGCAGTCCAGTTCTGAACGGCTGCAGCCCAGCACCAGACCTGCAGCCCAGCACCAGAGGGTTGGGAACCCCGGTCCAAAGGATTTGTTCACCCTGATGTCTCAATGAGGCCACTTCAGAGTGCAGAATTAGAGTCTCCTTATACTTGAGAAAATTACCATATTATCTCTTTGGAAATCTCTGGAATGGGATCATTTATGGCTACAACTTGAACCCCGCTGAAAGGAAACTTTTTTTCCATTCCTTGCCGGATGTGTAGACTAGGCTATAACTTTCTGTGGGATGGATGCCTCCTGCAGCACTCTGATGGCCGAAAAAGGGCTGTGTGGCCTATTTTCAAGCTGTGTTGGTCCATTTTTCAGCCCGTTTTGGGCCTGTTTTTCAGCCCATTTTAGGCCCATTTTCAGCTCACTTTCTGGCCCGTTGTTTGGCCTGTTTTCGGCTGGCAGAGTGCTGCAGGAGATAATGGAGGGTGAAAATGAGGCATGGGGGGGGGACTGCATGCAGCCCATTTTAGCTACCAGAGGCACCACAGGCTAGTCCCTTGATATTTCCAGGATGGCCCCACGGGCCAGATTTAAGTACCCTGCAGGCTGGATCTGGCCCACAGGCCTTTAGTTTGACACCCTTGATCTAAGCAATCTCCTTTTAAGATGCTGAAGCATACTTTTATATCACAAATATGTTGCGATTAGTTTATGTTTAACTAAATTTATGATTTTTAAACATAAAACTGTGTTTTTTAAAAACTAGGAAAGATCATTTCTGCCATAAATATATTCTGCTAAGGAATAGACAGCTTTTTCATATGCAGAGATGTAGTATTTATCTGCAATTTTAAAATAATAAATCATTTTCTATTGCAAGAATAGGTTTTATGTTTTAATGTGTTTAATTCAACAAGCAATTCTGTTCCTAAATCTGTAGGGAAGATTAAAGTGTAGGGGTAGGGGGAAGGAAATCAGAGTAAAATATTTAAGAGCAAAATTTCTGTTCTTCGTTTAGAGATGTTAGGAAATATTTTATCCAACCAATCAAAACAAGGTGACACTCTTTCAAAAAATGAATTGTGGTTAGAGACTGAGTGTTTTGTAATTTTTGCCATCACTTTGAGTTTGTTGTTAAATAGGACTTGTTCAGATGTCACACTTTGACACAGAGTATATGTGTCAACATTGTAGAGAAACTAATTGGATTCCTATCTTGGACAAGTTTTCAAATTGCTAGGTTATATCTAGGTTTTTTCCAATAAATTCTTCAGCACTGGTCAAAGTAAAAGGAATTAAAGTGACAGATTTAATATCTAGAATCAGTTATTAACTACAAGGATACTTAAAACAGCATACTGTAGAAAACTAAGAAATCTATAATTCCCCCTTTTAAGTTTAAGAAATGTTTCTTGGGACAAAATAGTTATTGCTTCATTATATGGTAGTTTTAAAATAAATTAATAATATACAGACAAAATAGAAAAGAATCATCTTGGCTGTTATTATACAATTTGGAGGTAAAACTAGTGGAATATGTACTACATCCAAAAGAGCAGAAATATTAGCATGTATTTATGCTATAATTATTAGAATTTGTTAAATGAGAGAAATATTGAACTTCACATATTCAACTCAGTTCAAAAGAATTAAAGTAGCTGAATTTCTCATTAGTTATTAGGTTTTCTATTAAGTTTTCTATTAAGCTTTCTGTGGTTGTTATATTACATTATGTTCCTAATGTATGTCAATCAATCAATCAACCAATATAATTATTTCTTGGGTTAATTATTTCATTATCATTTAAAAAAATAAATGAAAATCTTATTATATTCAATGTAGTTTTTTTCAACAAATCCACTAAAACTTTTTTTTCCAATTATTCAATAATGGAAATTAAGTCTTTTATGTTGTTGGGTGGAGGGGTTGTTTTTTGTTGGTTTGGTTTGGTTTGGTTTCAAGGGGGTGATTTTTACAGTGCTAATAACTATGTTAGTATTTTCCAGCAAAAAACAACAGCTTTCTGCCACAGTTAAGATCAACGTTATAATATCAACTGTTCATATAATCTCTAAAAGTCAAACTAGACTTGAGGCATTTTTGCTTTTATAGTCAATATTTTCTCATAGTATTTTATGGAATGGAATGGATTGGAATCTATAAAAGGTTGAGTAATAAATAAAGCATAACAAACCTTTAAAAGGCAACATGTATTTTTACCCATCTTCCATTAAACTTCAATGAGATCTAAGACCATAAAGAAGATAATGATGTTCCAAATTTTTCAGTGAGACACATGTTTGTTTGGAAAAATAAGTATTGGTATAAGTTTAGCCTAAAGCTTAATTTGTTTTTTGTAGTATTAAATCAGTTCTATCTTAAAGCTACTGCAAAGCTCATCATTTTATATTTTATATGTCTTCCCAAATACAACAAGCTATTTCAGAGAGATCTGAAACATAGCCAGAAGATAGGCTTAAGACTCAGATGAATTTCAACAGATTTAAACATGGGGCCCTATCTAACAAAATAAAATTCAATGGAGAGAAAAATAAGGTTCAATACTTAAGACAAGAAATATCAAATGTACAGGTACAGATTAGGTGAAACTTGGCTCAACGGCAGTAACTGTGAGAGGGATCTTGGAATCCTTGTGAACAATCACTTAAATATGAGTCAACATATGTGCAGCAGCAGCCAAAAAAGCCAATGCAATCCTAGCCTGCATTAAAAGAAGGATAGAATCAAGATCACATGAAGTATTAATATAGTATAAAGCCTTAGTAACACACACTTGGAATACTGCATCCACTTTTGGTCACCAAAATATAAAAAGATGTTTGGCTTTGGAAAGAGTTCAGAGAAGAGCAACAAAGATGATTAGGGCCCTAGGAGGAATGGTTGCAGGATTTGGGTATGATTAGTGTAGTTGAAAAAAAGGATTAGCGGGTGACGTGTTAGACGTTCCAATATCTGAGAGGCTGCCACAAAGAAGAGAAGAATCAACTTATCTTCCAAAGCTCCAGAAGGCAAGACAAGAAATAACACGTAGAAATTAATCAAGGAAACAAGCAACCTAGAACTAAGAAGAAAATTCCTAACAGTGAGAACTATTAACCAATGGAACAATTGACCTTCAGAAGTTGTAGGTGTTCCATCACTGGAAGCTTTTAAGATGAGACTGGCCAGCCATTTGTCTGAAACAGTATAGGGTCTCCTACTTGAGCAGGGTTGGATCCCTAAGGTCCCTTCCAATCTGTTCTTTTCTTATTTTGGAAAGCCTAAATGTTACACAGGGACAAACAAATTTGTAGCTAATCAAATCTTTGTCTGAAGTGAACAATTTCCCCAAAGTGGTCTAAAATGAACTAGGCTTACTAGTCAGTATCTAAATTAAGCCACATGAACAACTGCTTCATATAACATATAGATTGAATTCTTATGTTACGTTCAGCCACAATATGTATATTGCATGAATAGCATGATTGGAGAAAATTATTATAGAATATTAGAAAGCAAAGTCTACACCTGACTGGCTGCAATTTTTATCACATAACTTTTAAGGCCCTTCCTCCAAGGACATTTTTCTTTTTTTATTGTGATATTTTTTTTTTTAGTTTTGAAGTTGATAATATAGGTGTACGTATTTATCAGGGGTCTGCTACAAATCACAACCATGAAGAATTGATAAAACTGTGTCAATAAACCAACATCAATATACCAGCCTTTCATACTTGCGTCATGATGTTATATATAAATATATCTGGCATTATTTGTCTTGATTTGTCATGATGTATATTTCATCATTTGCCCTCTGTGTTCCCTACTCTGCCCGTGGGCATCTTTAATTGATATCTTTTTCATATGTAAATTAGCATAATAAAATAAGAAAGCTTTCACCTCTCACATATAAATGCACTTTCTTAATCATAGACAGATAAAGGATCTGTCATAAGGTGCAATCAAGACCTCATTAATTTAATGTCAGTGATAAATTTAGAATTCCTATGCTTTTAGATCTGCAGACTTCACCTATTGTGAAGCTTTTAACTAGACTACTATAGCATATGAATTTATTTTTCCTCTTACATTTATATCTTATTTCTTGTCATTCTGTCTTACGAGCCTAAAAGGGCCTTTATGAGAACATTTTCATAAAACCTCCAAATCTCAGTTTTGTGACAGGTTCATCAGGACAGATATAATTTCTCATGTAGCCATCCATTAAACTGTCATGTCTTCAACCTTTTAATGATAATTTGGGTCCATAAACAATCAGAAGTCAATGCACATTTAGAAATGGTGTACCATTGGTCTTTCAATTCAAAACAGCCTAAGTCAGTTTAAACCGAACAACTTATTTCATTGTATTTACCAATTCCATTTATACATCACTGTGCATTTTGCATACATCTTTCATTCTATGTCTGCAGAGATATCCTTCTTGAATATACATACAGGAATATACATCTTTCGGTATATTTCCTCCATGCAGTTAAAGAAGTATACACTATATCATGTAATATCATATTTTGCACAATTGAAAATTATCATGCATAACATGAATAAAGTATTATCTAATTGTGATATCACCAAGGCATGGCTGACTGCTGCCAAATCTGACTGTATAAAAGATTTAAATGTTCATTCTGATAATCACAAAGTAAATTATTAAAACGAACACTACTGAGGCATAATGAAAATGCGAAACTTCTGAACATGTCTGACTCCTTACAAGTCAGACCTGTGATGTTACTGAAAGAAAGCTCCATTGGATTTCATGCATATATTTAAACTACAGGGTCTTTTGTGTGTACAGATGTACATATTTTTGCCTCAATATGAACTAACTGACCTTAATTAATATCAGATTGTGAAGCAGGACTCCTGGCTAACTATCATAGTATCTCTTGTTTTAATAAAATCAAAAGAGGCCTTATTGCATTCAGACCTATCTAAGCCATTCCAAACATTTCCAAATAAGCAATGAAAGATAAATTTGGGGAATAAATGTATTGCTATTAAATAGTAATATGTTTGTTTAAAATAAACATATTCTTTAGCTTTTTTAATTGAATATTTTTTCTCAGAATTTGTATTTATTCAAAAGATTCATGATATCAAATCTACCCTACAGAAAGTGCAACACTTTTCTAATGATAAGAGCCTACTTTGTATAAATTAAAATTGCTACGCACTAAAAGCCCCAAGTTTTAATCATTAAAATAACAGAGCTTTGAGACAGATTGCATTTGAGTTTCTTCTCATATCCATTTGATGTATTAGAGGTGATTTCCATGATGTCATTCTGAAAGCTAAATAAACTGTTTGTGTAGAAGGTTAACAAGCTCTGGTGGCAAGCAGTCTGTGTGGGATTAGGGTGAGTTGATTTGATCAATTACTTTTCTTACCAGAAGTCTCTGGATGAACACAATCCAGAGTTCGTACTTTGGCAGATGAAGAATCCATGGAGTCAACACATACCATGGAAATAATGAGCATTCTTTCAAACTTCATTTTTCATCCCAAGAGAAGGCAAGTATTTCAAGTCATTGGGGCTCATATATCAGCAAAAATGATAACTAGAGATTAAATAAGCAAGCAAATCAACTGTAGAAAAGTAATAGAAAGGTATCATGGATTATTATTATAAACACACACACATGAAATCATGAATACATTTTCTACTGGAGATGTGCAAATGATTCAGAAGAATTATTTTGGGCCTATCTGCTACTAATTAAGGTAACATTTTCTTTTTTAGACTTCTATGACTCTCATTTCAGGACTCAGGTTATTAAAGTGACTCTTGAGAAAGGATCTTTTTTTCAGGTCCAAAGCGGGGGGAAAGTGGCAGCAGCTTTAATGAATAGCAGAGGTGTTCTTTTAAAACCATTTTAAAGCACACACAATGCTGTATTCTACTATGCTATACCTTCATCCTGGTTGGGTTGAAGTCTGAAAATATCTGGGTATGTCACAAGTTCAAAATGGAAATGTCGCTAATACATTTTTCTTTACCATTTCAAAAGAAAAAAGTTTTAAACGCATCTATGCAAAACACACTTATTCCATTTGTTCTTTCTGATATTCAAACTTTTGAAAGGTTCATTCTGACAGTTCAAACAAGGCTTCATGTGTAGTATGGAAGAAGAAATGTTGAACAGATTCATAAGAATAATTTAATATATGTGTGTCAAGATTTTCACTATAGAAGGATTTACAGCACCACTCTTTAAAAGTGTTTTGCCTTTGACAATTCTCTAGCTTTTTTTTACTTCCATTCTAGTATATAGTGCTGAACTTTCCTGATGATTTCCCTCCTAAATATTTGCCATATTGATCACAGTTAGCATTCTTTAGCTCTTCAAAGTTAAACATCTTGAAATGAGGCAATGACAAACCACTGCCATATTGTTCCCAAGATAATTGCATGAATGCGTCCATGAAGTCATAGGGACAGGTATTTGGCCAGAGAGTTCAAACATGGAAAGAAAAGAGACTGAAATGAAAAAGCCAAAGCACATGACCTGATATTAGTTTTGGAAGAACCTTTAAAGAGAATTGAAACATTAATCAGCAATTTTTTTAAAAAGTGCATTAGCAGGCTTAAAGATGATCAAACAGGAGATAAAGATATTAACAAAAAATGTAAAGATACAACATCAAACAGAATTAATTGCTATAAAATGGGTTTCAAGATTGAGAATAAGGTAAAATATTTGGATATAATTCTGACAAATATGAACTATATGATATTTCAAATTAACTATGTGGAGACATCGAATGGAATTTAAAAAGATAAGAGAGGAGAAAATACAACTGTCATTGCTGGAGAGAATTTCTGTAACTAAAATAAATGTTTCACCTAAAGTGTTGCTTTTTTTTTTCAGACAATACATGTTTTGAAAACTGATGCACCATCTAAAGAATGGCAGAAGGATATGCTTTATCTATATTTGTGTGACAGGAATTAAAAATAAGGGGGTTACAAGATACAAATGTGGATTTACCTGGTTTAAGATTGTATTTTGCAGTTTTCTACCTGTTTATATGAAATAGTGAGTGTTGTGAGAAACAGAAAGCTTCTGGAACTAGAAGGACACAACCTGAGACTTGAGTGGTATGAATGTTTGTAATATGATAAAGCAGGGGTGTCAAACTCAAAGCCCGCAGGCCGGATCCGGTCTGCAGGGTGCTCAGATCTGGCCCAGGGGGCTGCCCTGGAAACAGCAAAGGACTGGCCCTTGGTACCTCTGCCAGAGAAAAAAGAGCTCAGGAGGGCCACATGCAGCCCTCCCAGGCTCCATTTTTGCTAACAGAGGGTTGCAAGAGGCCCTTGTGACTGAAAATCATCACTGCCAGGGGGGCTAGCAAAACAAACTAAAAGCAAAGCAAAACAAAAGGTGAAATATTTCCCTTTTTGCATTTGAGCATCCAAGAAGAGACAGGAAATGAGAAAGGGAAAGAGGAAAGAAAAAGAAAAAGAAAAAGAAGGAATGATGGGAAGATAGAAAGGAAGGAAAAAGAAAGAGGAGAAGGAAGAAGAAAGGAGAATGAAGAGGGAAGGAAAAAGAAGAAAAGGGAAGGAGGGAGGGAAAGAAGGAGGGAGGGAGGAAGATTTTGAGGGAGGGATGATCTCAGGGATGTCCTGCCTTAGCACTTGGCCACCAGCAGTCCTGCTGTCCTTTCACCATCCCTTTGTCTTGTCCTCCTGACCTCTCCTATCACCAAGGATGTTTGGTTACAAAGACAGGTCTCCTTGCGTGAAAAGGCAGTGGGTCTCCCCCTGATTCGCATACTTTGCCTTCCTGCACACACCATGAGCAACCTGGCCAAGGAGAGTATCATTAACAACAGCCTCTAGGAGGAGGTAAGTGCAGCCAGGCAACCCCTCCGGGAAACAGGGCTGGGCTGGGTTGTGGGATTCCGGTGCCCTGAGAGCTCAAGGGCTGGGCTAGATGCCTGCCCTCTGCTGCCTAGGTCTCTGGACAGCCTGCGCTGCCATCCGGGCATCCTCCATGTGGCCTGACAGGGACAGTGAGACTCTTCTGGAGGACAAGGTTTTGGTGCTCTCCCTGGTGTCACCTTCCTCCACTGGAGACAATGGATCCCCTCAACCCCACTTGGGCCACCACAGATGCCCCCAACATGTCTTCGAGCTGGCCACGCTCACCCAGCTACATGCCCACCTGGGCCCCAAGGTCAACCCTGATGCAGCCCTCAATGAAATTGAGTTAGACACCCCTGTGATAAAATTAAGATTATTGTAGATTTTAAAAACTATTATGTTAGCTGTGCTATATCAGAAAGTTACAAATCCAGGTTGTGCTTGAAAACACCTGAATTGGATGCATTGGATAAGAAATAACAGGAAAATACAAATGACTAACTTACTGTGAAATGCTATAATTTTTTAAAGAAAAACGTAAAATAAAAACAAGAGAAAATTTGACGACAGAAGGATATGTTTGTTTTAACCTTTTATACTTGCTTTATCCTTTAGTTTTCTTATTTACAGTTATTAGAAAGATTTAGACAAAATAAATGTATGGTTTTTTGTTTTTTTTAAATAAAGTTTTATTTGGGTTTTCACACAAACAAAATACAAGTAAAACATCTTTTTTGAAAATAGCATGGTCCCTGGTTGAACTTCTTTATACAGACACAAAACTCAATTTCATGCTCCTTTTTGTATTCTATTCCATATCTTATACTATTTTACATTTTCTATATAGTTTTTCCCCTCTTTTAATTTTCTCAATTTTATTTGGATTATCTCATCTCAATTCAAATCATTATATTTATACTTTTGTCTGTTCTGTTTCAATTTCATATTATCTTTTCTCATTAAACAAATTTTCTCCTGTAGTTACTAATTGGAGTATGACACCTTTATATCTTTTAATTACATCCATTCAACTCTTATTTAAACTTCAATATATACCTTAAGTTTATGACCTTCAATATAATACATAATACATAACTTCCAATCAAATTCTGCTTGGTACATTCTTATAATACACACCATATTCTTTTTTTTTAAAAGAAAGATTGTAAATATATGTAATTATAAACCCTCATTCCATTCCAGTTCAGTTCTATTATTAATAATCATTAAAATCTTAACATCTTTAACACTTTTCAATTAAATATCATACTTCCTTAAAAACACATATAATCTCCATAATTAATTTTCCCTTATTTCTCTTCACATATGTTTTATAAATCATTAAATATACCTTTTGTTACATTTATTTATTGACAAGCATTCCACTGAATTACGATAACTATTTTATCAGACATTTTAATCATACATTGTTTCATATTTTCTAAAATTATTTCTGCTTCTAATATAACCATACTATCTTATGTACCTTTGCAGAATCCCTTTTTCCATTAAGTTTTCACCCATTATCTCTAAATAGGCCCTGTTTCTCTATATTTTGCTTCTGTCCTTTCTTTCTTTTCCTTTCTTTCTTCCCTCTCATCTTCTCCCTCCCCTTTTTACCCCCTTGCCTCTCTACTTCTAATTCTCTCTTTTGCATTTCCCTCTTCTGTTGCTTTCTGATTTTATACTTATTTTTCACTTTATTTTTTTTGGGGGGGGATTGTTTTTCCCAATCTTAAACTTTCCATTCTCTTTCCCCACCTTTCCTTTTTTCCCCCCAACTAAGATTACTTGTTCATTAAAGATGGCTTCTCCTTTGTCGCAATCTTCTTGTTCTGCAGGCATTTCTTGTTGTTTTCATAATTCCAAATCTCCATTTCTAAAAACTGAAATACGAAGCCAAAAGAACCGCTCCCTTCTTGTGCATCTTCTTTGTACTTTTTAAGTTCCATTTTCAGTTCTTCTAAAAGTGGAGCCATTTTAAACAGTTTTAAACAACCACCCGATTGATTTTAGTCATTCAAAACACTAACCAAGAATCCAGAAATTATCAAGTAATCCAGATAGTCCTGAGTTATATCTTCTTATTTCTTTTTCGACTTTCTCTTCCTGGGGTTTTTGTTGCGATATTTCAGTTAGAATGTATCTTTTGGAAGTCTTGTTGAGATTTTGCTGTAAGTTCTTTTTTAATTCCAGGCAGTCCCTTCCAGATCCTACCCTTTTATTCTTTTTCTCTCCTTTCCTGTTTTCAAAAGCTTTTAATTATCCAGAAATCTTTATAAGACATAAGACATAAGAATTTATTTGTCATTACACTCGCAAGCAGGTGCAACGAAATGAGGTGCTCTTCCACAAGTAAAACTGGACAACACCATTGAAAGAAAAATAAAACTAAACACAACAGACCATACAATAATCTCTATACAGTTTAAAAATGTAAATACCCCATTACTATTTTACTTTACTTTATTATCCCTTTGACTTTTTATTTTCAGCATTAAATGCCTATTGATGTCAAAGTGGATTTTTTTCCAATTTCTTGCTTAAGTCTCTTAGCTGTCAGTATAGGAAAAAGAGAAAACCAAATCTTTTCCCTTTTCTCTCTCCTTCACAGCTTAAAAATCTTCTTAGGGAACAATGTTATTGTTTTTAACAGTTTCAGTTCCAGGGTACCTTATTTGTTGCTTTTGCTGTTTGACCCAGTCAACCAAAACTTTCTCTTCTTATCTTCCTCCTGCACATTCTTTTCCAGTCGAGTTCTTCTTTGTGGTGGCCATTACTGACCACCGTTAGAACCGCCTTCGGGAAAGGGAGTAATGGCACACTGGGGAGGAGAGATGCAGCTCTCCTCAACCCTGCTGGCAGCCTCCCCCCTCTTCACCACCTCTAAGGGGTGGCTTAGCCCTGAAACCAGCTGGCTCCAGCCTCGCAGAGATGAGGTTTCGGTCTGTCGCTGAAGAAGCTCAAACCGGAAGTCTCCAAAATAAATGTATGGTTTTGAAGATTGTAAGACTGAGTTTGAAATAAAAACAAATGATGAACATGTAATTGCTAAAAAGTATAAACTCTTGCTGAAATTTAAAACTGAAAAACAAGTGAAAGAATGTTTGAAAATTTTGATTTTAATATACAAATGGAACAATGGGAAAATATGTATGAAAAGATTTAAATGTATACTATTATTATCCTAAAAAGATTTTTTTTAATAAAATGATACATTATTGATATTTTTATGAGAGAAACTGTCTAGAATGTTTAAAATTATTTCAAAATTATGTTAAAATGTGAACAAGAAGGGACATCTTTTTTCATGCTTTGTAAATGTGTAAAAAGGCCAGAAAGTGTTGAATTCAAATACATATATTGATCCCAAGGATTGTAAAGTTTAATATACAATTTAAAACAGTCTTTTCTTTTGGGACTAATAGACAAACAGCTGGAAAAAATCATGGAACTTTTATACATGAAAACTTCAAAGATATTATTGTATGCACAAAGATGGAAAGACCTGGTATTTCCCACAATGAAGGAAAAGTTGGTGAAAATGATGGAACTTGCCAAATCGACTTTTTTGATCAGAGAAAAAAAAATTTTATTTTTGATTGGAAATGTTTATAAAACCCTGTATTGCTTAAAACAAAAAAATGAACTTATGATTTATGGTTTTGATTAGGAAGAATAAACCAAAGGAAACAAGTTATTTGTAACTATAGAGCAAGAGATAATTTTATCATTGTCCTTATATCTGCTGTAAAAAAAATTGGAAGCTTCTTTGTATCTCTGTTTTTTTTCCTTTGCTTTTGCATTTTTATCTCTTTCTTTGAATTTTTTTTCTTATTTTATATTAGTTTCTGTTCATTTTTATCTTTCTTAATTTTTTTCAGTGAAAGACTCTTGAATAGTTGATGATAATTACCGCTACTTCCTCACCGCTACTTCCCAAGTGCTGTTGATTGTCTTTCGGAGCATTGCTTTCTACTAAGTTATTTGAGGACACTTTAGAGCTGTTGGTTTTCATGTTTTAAGTTCTTCATGACAAGAGGCCAGATTATCCGAGGGACTCTCCCCATTGCATTTACTGATATCTTCAGATCCAGCAGGAGAGACATGTTAAGGAGTTCTTTCTGATGGAACCTAGGAGATGAGCCTTTTCTGCTACGCACCCTCCCTCTGGGACATCAAGCCCCCTAAAGTGAGGTTGGTCCCAACCCTTATAGCTTTTCAAAAAGCCCTTAAAATATGGCAGCAAAGAGCCCCATATATGGGTTGCACCAGTAAAACTTCTTAATTTAACCTCCTTGCAATTTTGTTTTTACTCATATTAATTATTTACTCATGTTATTTGATTTTAACCATTTAAACTTGTTTTATAGGTTGGTTTTATTGTACACATCCAGGGTCATCTTCTGAGAGGTGGGTGTCCATATAAATTTGATAAATAAAATAAATGTTCAAGGGAACACCACAGAAAAGTTGTCATGCGTGTTTGTACCATGGTTAAGTAGAGGTGAAAAAAGGCCCTTAGCCTGAGTCAAGTACTTTAAATATCCTCTTGTATGAAAACAGACTAATTGGTATCTAGTAAGTCCAGCAAAGTGATAGGCTAGGGATCCTGTGAAGAAAGAGGAAAAGGAAATAAAATGGACACATATTCTCCACTTTTTCTACTTTTGTGATGCTGTTCCTTTTTAATTTCCTTTGTCACATATATTTTGGTTTTGGCTTTGGCTTTTAAGAATTAGACTCTTAATTGTATGTTTTGGTATGACATTCCAAAGGCTATTCACATTTTGGCCTGGTTTGTTTGGTAAACTCAGCCCATGTGATTAATTTATATTTCATAATGTCATGTAAACCCAGAAGACTCAGATAATTGCATAAGCCCTGGTTACAGTAACCAAGTGTTGTATGAAGCTAGCTGGTGGGGATAGTATTTGTTAAGAATTATCTTTAATTGTTCTATCCTATTCATTCTTGGTTATCATTAAAACCAATACAACTTTCACATTCTGAATGATCAAGGTGAGAGATTATATTTGTCTATTTTAAAACGTTATGCTTTTTATCTTTTCACTGGGAAAGGTAGGAGAAGCCAATCAGTGCTTATTCGGCTTAGTTTGCAGAAGCAGAGGAACAAATGGGTTGGTGGGTAGATTTATAGGCTTTCTCTGCAGGATCTCAAGATATCTTACATGGGTGTCTCCTTTCATTTTATTCTCACAACAAACCTATTAGATAGGTTGAGTTACAAGAAAAACAACCACCCCTAAGTTATCCAGTGACCTTCCGTGGATGAATGTATCTCCTTAATTCTTAATTGCTAAACCACATTGTCAGTTGGTTTTTCTATGGAGTGGAACTAGGATCTCCTTCCTTCATTCCAAAGAGATTTTCAAGACACTAGAGAAAAATATTACTAATTTATTCCAGAGCATTTCAAATGTGCATTACTTACTGTGATTTATCAATCTGCTTGCAGTTTCCATTTCAAAACAATTTAGTAACATCTCTAGAAATGAATTAAATAAT
Source organism: Pseudonaja textilis (assembly GCF_049901715.1). Lineage (NCBI taxonomy): Eukaryota > Metazoa > Chordata > Lepidosauria > Squamata > Elapidae > Pseudonaja > Pseudonaja textilis. Next base: position 205,404,815 of record NC_141991.1, on the reverse strand, counting down.
TCATGATGGCTCAAATAATTTATCTGCAGTTGACACCAAAACCACACTAATTATTTTCTAATGCATATTATGTACTTCAAAATTAAAATGAGATGGCTATCTTACTAAACCTGTACAGCTATGCTATGTGGATGCTAACATACAACTGACAATACTGAAATAAAAACAAATATAAACATGAGATCTATCTGCTACCAGTGTGAGTAACACTTATTTCTTTTCTGTTGTTACAAATTTTGGGAAGTGATATATGCTTACAGCCTACAAAGTAGGCTGTAAGCTAGCATCAGTCATTTTTAATGAGAGAAGCTCAGTAACAAGAGAGTAACAAGAGAGCAAATACTGTATAAAATCTGTCTTCCATTTATGCCATCCACAAAATAAAAAAAAAAGTCAACAGTTTCCATGGGGACTGAGTAAATTAAAAAGAATAAGGTTTGCAATAATAACAAGAAAACTCTTCACACTTCTCCTGGAAAGAAAAGTCTATATTTTGTTGCATGGTTATTACCTTGGTAAAATTAGAATCATGAAAAGAATCATGAAAAAAAGTGATTGCTTGGAGATTGTAGTTGAGCAACCTCCATCTTTTTCTACAGGACCTTGGATAGAGATTCCATGCAGGTCTGTTGCAAATGAATGGTAGTTAGCCAATAGTAGTGCGTGTGAGTTCAGTATGATTATCCATTCTCAGAACTGATTTTTCATCCAAGAAGAATGGAACTCACATTCTTCATGCAAATTCAGCAGTGAAAAAGCTGCTCCTACTCTACAGTTCCTTAATTCCTTTGCTGTCACAAGACACTTTCCAGACACAAATATTTTCAACCCGGTTTATTTTGTTCTTGTAGCAGCTGCATATCTAAAATAAGGTTTTTGACAATGGCTTAGAAAGGATATGCGGTCAGAGGTGTGGAATCTGCACTCCTCAAATGTTAACTGCTTTCTAATATCACACATCATTTATTGCATATGCAGATCAAAAGATAGAGCAAAGTGCAATGAGCTGGCAATTTGTTATGCTTTGCTATGACTTCTTCAAGCTGCTCTGTCAGTAAACTCAAGTACTTATCTGATTTCAGGTAGCATAACATTATTTCTCTTCTTGCCCTAAGGTTTTTAGAAAGAGTAATTAGGAGAAATTCATTTATTGAAGAGAGATCTATATACTGCACACTAGACTGTAGATGTCATTACTTCAAATTGGACTGTACCACAAAAAGCTTTATTAACCTTATCTGCTGATCAAGCCAATGTTTCATTGCTCAGGGGCCTGCACTCAGAAGTCTGCAGTTTTATGAGCTTTTTTTCCTCCAGAAAACAAAATTGCTCATAGTCTACTGAATGAGCAAACGTAAAAAGCAAAAATCTACCAGTTAATACAACATGCTTATCAAGGCCTGCTAAACTATATTGTGAAGCTGCTAATATAATTTGAAAACTGTCTTATTTCTTCCTTACCTTGTTCTTAAAATCTATTGTAAATGCAGTAATCTCTGTTACAGAACTGCTACAGAACTACAATACCAAAGCATGATACAGCCAGTATTTTTTTTAAAAAAATTAAATTTTATTGTGAGGGAATGAAGCAATAGGACATATAGACTTTTGGGGGCAAAATAAATTGGGTTTTAAAAAATATTACTCTTGAGTTGGGTTAGTAGACTTTGACAAATATGATTCACTACGGGAACACAATTCATACCAGACTAACTTAGGGAAAACCTGTTTGGTTCTCAAGAGGAAACAATTGCATTGAGTATGCTGCTTCACTGGTTCTTGTCAATCATAAATCTACTCCCATACTCACTTTCTCCAAAGTCTGGCTATGAAGAGCATTAATTGAATGGCATCTGTGTCAATCATAACACTATTTCTTTTATTCTTGAAGAAATGAAGTTTCAAAGCTCTAAAGAAGACAAAATGTACTGCAAAATCTAGGAAGAAAAATAAACAAGACATATTATTAAAAGATTGGCAATGTATATAACATTGGATCCAGAAGCTATATGCGTGACACTGCAGAAATGAAGAAAACAGAGGTCACCTTAAGGGGATCTGGTAGTTTGATTCTATAGTTCTTAAGATGACAACATTATCCATGTTTAATATCTCTAATGTGAGCCAGATGTATGGAACAACAGCTCCCAGAATTCTCAACTGGCATGACTACTGATATTCTACTAAAGAGGCTGCATTTCTTGCTGCTTCTATTAATAAAGCTGAAGGATGTTAGATGTGCAAATCATAAATTTTATTTTTAGTTTATTGGCTGATGTAACTTCAAATAAAGACAATTGGCATTATGTTTTTAATTACCATTTTAAAAATTGTTTGAGTCTATTTTCTTCAGATATGGCTAACATTAAATTCATGAAGTGTAGATAAAGGAAAAACAGACCAGTTTTATTTGTGTCATTCAAAAGTGGTGATTACCAAATGCTTCTCATGCTACATTTCTAATACTAAATTTTCACAAGTTATGAAGAGAGAAAAGCATTCCACAAACAGGCTTCCTGATAAGCATGTCACGTAAGTCTGTGAAATTAGATTCATGAAATGGCTCACTATTTAAGTTTACCTTCTGCTCACATTTCAGTGTGAGAAATTATCCTCTTCTATCTGCAACTTATGAAAAATAGGATTGTTGGGGACCATTTGATGCTAATAAAAATGTATTCAAATTAACAGCTTCTAATACAAGAGCTTGATCTTCAGATATGAATGTCCTGAGAACCTGATGTCCTCTAGATTGAAGTTTAGTTCCCTGAATTCCCAGGAATACTGGCTAGAAATTCTGGGACTGGAATTCAAGTCATTGGAAAGGCACAAGATTGAGAGGCCACATTAAAAAACAGCAGATGTTGTTTTTTCCTTTCAAAAAAAACTTTTATTATTTCTTTATTATTCAAATGTATATTGGAGTTCTTTACAATTGTAAAAGTAGATGATTGTTCCTTTCCTTTCTTTTCACATTTTCTATTTCAAAGAAAAATGCCATGAAAAACAACATTCCCTGTAATTGTCTGACAACGTACATCAAGAGATAGAAGCTGTTAACCCTAGCATAAAAATCATATTCCTAGAAAATGGAAAAAAAGACTAGAATCCTTGGAAGGAAGTTATCAAACCTTAGAGACAAAAGTTTAGATTCTACTGTTTCATGGTGACATGAAATCACAAGCTGGTTTATTATTTTTCTTTCCAGAACCTGGGAGATTATTCTGAAGTTCCGATTTGATTGGTGCAAGTCTTATAACTGCCTGAAGCAAGACAGAATGCAAATGGATTATCCTGACATACACACAGATTTTAATTCAACATTCTGAAAGAATTTTCTGCACCGTTCAAACAGCAATTCCTGCTTTCATCTGTTCCCTCTCACCAAGGATAGCAGGTCATTTAAACCTACTACATGATATGGTTGGCTTTGACTGAGGATTGATATAAGGAATTTCTGCGTCTTCTGCACTTCTGCTTATCCTGGCTGCAGCAGGGCTATCATAAGCTGTTCACAAAAGCATCAATAAAATGCAAGATACAGTTTGGAAGGGATGGCTTTCCCAGCTCTGCATTTCTATTCTCTAATTGATCTTACAGAAAGGCAAAAGTGATGGCCACCACCATGGTTTCCGCCACCCTTTATTAAAGGTTGGGCTGGTAGCTTTAATGGTTGCATAATAAGAGATTTTTTAAAAAATAAATGAACTTCTCCTCTCACATTACTATACTTCGCATAGTGTGAAAAGCTTTACATGAGCATTTCTGCCTGTTGTTAAAGAAATTTTATCTGCTGAATAAAATGATCCTATCTCTTTGTTTTCAAGATGTATTTCCTAGGCTATTCTCTTTCAACACAAATTGAACCTTAAAGAGATTCCCAGTCTACAAAGACATATTAATTCCATAACTTGGGACTCTTTTTGCACTCAAAAAAAGTTAATGATTCATTACCAGTCATTATTTACTCATTATTATCTTTTAGTTGGACATCTGTGTATAGCATTGAAATGGAATCAGAGGACTGCAGACACCAAACTCTAATGTTTCTTGAAATAATGTAGTGGCGATTGTTCCTCCATGGCAGAGGTCTCCAAATTTGGCAACTTTAAGACTTGTGGACTTGGACTTCCAGCTAACATCACAACGAGTCCAGAGGCAGCAAACGGAAGTTTCCATTCCTGTGCTGGCTTCTTGCTGTTTGTGGACTCCAACGAAGCCGAAAGCTGCCTTGGAGGGGTAGCAAAGCTAAGGAGAGGCACCCGGTGAGGTTCCAGGGGAGAATGCAACTCCCCTGTAGAAACCCCGAGCTTGCTCTCTATGCCACGATGGAGAGAAGAACATGTCAAGATGGCCGCTACAAAGTTGAGGCAGTTGAGGAGCGCAACACTGGAGATTGGGAATGGTGTTTGGAGAAGGGTGAGAAGAATTTACTTTATTTGTACTATTTCAAAAGACTATTACAGAGAAGAATAAAGAATTGTGTTAGCGGCAGATGGGAGATAGAAGAAATTGGGAAATATAAAGAGTTCTGAAAAAAAACTTCAAATTTGAAAAGGAATTAATTTGGAATTGGTGATTGGACAGGATTTGGCATTGAAAGGCATTAATTTGAATGCTGTAAACAATTGTTTTAAAGAGAAATAATATTTGATTTTTAAAATTGGTGAAGCTAAACAAAGAAATGGAAAAAAGTGGCTGTGAAACTGGACTAAAAGCACCACTTGTTGATGAAAGAATCCTGTAGATCCCTTCAAACTAATGACCTTGTCAAAGGAAGAAATTAAAAAAGGAATAAAATAAAGATATTATAATAAGACCCCTGAAAGTTGAAATATATTACAATCAAAGAGTAAGGATACAAGCGGATACCTCTGGAACTATCGGTGACTTGGACTGATTAACATTGGGATACAAAGATTTCTGGACATTGACATTTTAAAATAAAAAGAAGACACTGATTCAAATAAAATAAAATATACTGGATACTGGACAATTGGAATAATAAGCAATATAAAGATGAGTGATATATGCAAAGAAATAAAGATGGACATTCAAGCTGTGAATGAGATGTGGGACAGAATGTTGGATTTATACACTAAAATACAGAATATAGAAGAAAATTCAGCAATGGCAACGGTAGTAGAAGAAGAAAGAGAAAGAACAAAGAAGGAGGAGCCAGAAGAAAGAAGAACAAATTGGACAAAAGGAACAACAAATAATACAAAAGAAGAAAAAATAAGTTGAACATGAGATATTAATGATAGATATAATAAATAAGGGGGGCGATATTGAGATTGGAATGCTGATAAGTGAAATGGTTAGGGAAATACAGAGAGGAGATCAAAAGAAGTGGGGGAAACTTTGTGAAATGGGAGAGAAAATATAAGAAAATGATGATAAATAGAGGGATTAAGGGAAAAAGCCAAAAGATGATAGTAAATGGTAAGCAAGCAAAGAAATGATAAATTAATATAAAAGAAAGACTTAGAAATAATGGTTAGAAATAGAAAGGAGAGAGACTCCACATGAAGAGGTATATTTGTAATAAAATATATATAATAGATTTTGAGGAATTGGGATTAAGAATAAGAACAAGAAGGAGTAATGTTACAGTGATGAAAATAAGAATTTATAATGGATTAATTAAGTAAGATAGAAATGTTTATATAGGATGTAAATGATTAATAGTTAAGATATTCTAATCATGAAAAAATACATTATCATATGCAAGCCTACATTCCACTAAGATTTATAATCTATTAAATATAAAAGAAAATATAAAGTATTTTTTATTTCAATGTTTTTTTTAGTTCTTATTTTTTGTTCTGAAGGTACAGTTGTAGATACAAAATCTGTTTTCCATATAAAAGCACATCATTGGCTGCTTTTTGTTCTCGAACATTTCAATCAACGGGTGTTACAGTAACCATTGAAGCCACTAGATGTCACTGCATAGCCTGCTGACATAAAACTCAAGAGGTGTTGCTAGTTACATGTTGAAGAAAGCAGAAGCATTAAGATGAATCCTACAATGCTCAAGGGCACTCCAACTATTACATAAACATTAGGGTACTTGAATAGAATATTTTATTGGCCAAGTGTGATTGGACACACAAGGAAGTTGTCTTGGTGTAAATACTCTCAGTATACATAAAAGAAAAGGTGCATTCATTAAGAATCAAGAATCATAACGTACAACACTTAATGATAGTCATAGGGTACAATCAACAATCAAATCATACAAGGAAGCAGTCAAGTGAGAGGGGATGGGTGATAAGGAGTGGTGAGAAGATTAACAGTAATAGTAGTTGCTGATTTTCTGACACTTTTTACAATGGTCATCAAGTGAATTACCGTGGTCCCAAAAGAATGGCACAATTACTAAGCAGACCCATTCTTCCTAATGGGTATTTTTTGCTAGAAAGCAGTGAAAAGCATTGCAAATTGTAGTCACATGACAGTTTTAAATGCAAACCAGTTGCCAAACAGTCAAAGCGTGGTCATGTGACCATAGTGTGTATGGATGAAACATTTTTTGATGGCTGTTGTAACTTCAGTCATAAAATGACCAGTTGTAAGTTGAGGGTTACCTGTATTGTAATTAATTAATTAATCATTTTATATATACCTTCCTTAATATTTGTTGATTTTCTGTTTTTCTTATTACTTGGCTTTTTTCTCCTTTGTTTTCTTTGCTTTCCCTATTCTCTTTAATATGTCACTTTATGCCAGCTTCTCTCAACTTTGCTGGTGTTCACTAGACTTACAGTATTTATATATTAAACACTTTTATAAAGTGTCCCATTTACTTGAAGTAACTCTGTGTGGCAAATGAAATAACAGAACTGGCCTTGGTATTTTCACATTCATCTATCAAGCAACCACCATATGCCAACTTCATCAACATCCTGGTCACAGTGCCTGGTCTTCATTGCCTTCCTAAAGAACAAGGCTGGGTATCTGGTCACAGTGCTTAGCCATCCTAGCAGAGACTTACAGGAATATTGGTCCATAGCTCTGGAGGATAGCAATTTAGCACAGGTTATGTCATGCACATACAGTGGTACCTTGTATTTGTCATTCATTGTTCCAGGAGGCTCAACGAGCACTAAAAATGACAGCTGCCAATCACATGACTTAGTGACTCTTTGTTTCGGGTGAGAAGGACCCCCTATCTGTCCCTTTGTCTATGTCAGTTGACATGGCCAATCTTCTGCCTGCCCTCTGCAGCTGTCGGCTTCTTCCTTTTGCAGCAATCTTGCTGACATAGTCAACTTCCTATCTGTTTTCCAAGGCCATCCTCCTTTTCCTATCATAGCACACTGGGTACCAAACAAACAATGAATAGTGGGACATTTCATGTCAAAATGTATCCAGTATCAAAGTCAATGAGTTTTGAAGCAGTCAAATCCTGAGGTACCACTATAAAATGTTGAAAGCTTAAATTTCTTCATCCTTAAATTTGGAGACCCATAACCTTATATGAACTCTTCAACTGTTGTTTTTAAAATATATTTCTACACACATGTCCTGTTTATCATGACCTTTTGTTCCTAAAGTATATGTATTATCTGTTTTTATTCCTAGCAGGAAACCTAGATCTGAAATCTGTTTCCTTTTTAGTTCTGTTTCCCTGCTTTTGCATATTTTGTTCCAGTCTTGCTTAGAGCTATGCTTAGTGTCTTGGAACACCACAGACTCTGTAGCAACACAGCCCAGACAGACTCCATATCTACAATTAAACAAATAGGTAGCTATATCATGGCTGGTAAAAAAAAATATCTTTGCCTGATATTTGGAAAGCTCCCAAGAATAAGGCAGAAAAAGAGCAGCTAAGGAAACAAAATCTTTAAAAAAAACTTCAAATACTATAAACAATTGGCTGGTTTTTATTAGCGCAACCATGCACTTTCTAAGTGGGTAGTTGCTATAATAGCTAGACTTTTGTCTGTTTCCAGGTAATAAAAGGATCCAGGTGATATTGTATTCCATTTATAATTTCTTCCACATCTTATTATCAGAAAACAACCAATTAGAAAGGAAAGGATAAAGTAGTTCTGTTTTATTGGTAGCCTCTGTACTTGTCTTCTAGGTAGCATCTTTATTGTCTAATTCAGTTTCAACAGGCTTAGTCAACAGACATCATTTTGGTCAGGGGTGGGATTCAAATTTTTAACAATCAGTTCTGTGGGCATGGCTTAGGTGGTGGGTGTGGCTTGGTGGTCATGTGACTGGGTGGACATGGCTTGGTGGTCATGTTATTGGCTGGGTGTGGCCAACTCAATATCACTCACATCGAGGCATGCATCTCCTCACCTGGCCTCTCATGACTGTGGAGATGCTGCAACAGTCGTAAGTGTGAAAAATGGTCATAAGTCACTTTTTTCAGTGCCATTGTAACTTGGAATGGTCATTCCACACAAGCAAAGTACCAGCAAAGGAGGGGAAAAAACTCCAGAGATGGTCCTAAGACAGGAAATCTAGTCCTGCAAAGAATGTAATAAGGGTTAATGGAGAGGCAGTTTCCTGTAAGCAACACCAGAATGTTTCCTTTCTGCCTTCCTTACAGGATTAGGCCAGTAATTTCTTCTAACAACTGGTTCTCTGAACTGCTTAGAATGTTAACAACCGGTTCTAGCAAATAGGTGTGAACTGGTAGAATCCCACTCCTGATTTTGGTCCTTCTGGTTGATCCTCTATGCCCAAAGAAAGATTAGAACTGTATGAATATTTATTTTTCTAAGCTTCTCTGTGAATCAGTACTAATGAGTATCATATTTTTATGGACTGGTTATCCTAGTATCCTAGCTAACTCTGAAATGTAGTTCTGGGTTATTAGTGCTCATCTCTTAGGCATTTTGTCCCCATGTTACTTAATGTATTTTTGAAATACTGGAATAAAGTATCATATACACAGGCATTATCTATATTTCTTTCTTCCTATTCTTTATCTGTAAAATGCCTAATATCAGATTCTTCTTCTCAGGTGTTACTCTCTGATTGCTATCCAGATAGCAGTAGTAGCTAAGTACTAGTCTTTATTTATCCTTAGTTTGAATTTCCTTAAACAAACCATATATTTTACAGTCCTTCCCATCCTAGTTCCAAAGGATTTTGGATGGCATATAATATCAAACAACATAACAAGGGAGAAAGAGATACTGAAAAGGTGAATAAGGAACAACAAAAACAACAAAAATTAGCAACAAAAACAAAATATAACCACCAAAAGGCCAAGGATAAAATTTAAACTATAAATCTGTGTAACCAACACTTTCTTACTAAGGTAGATCCCTACCCAAAGAACAGCCTTGACTACATCCTATCAGAATAGTGTCATTTTCAAAGCACAGGTCATTGATGATTTTTTTCTCCAATTTTAAAATACTCAAATCTTCTTGTTATCCAGATTCCCTCAAAATATATTTAAGCTTTTATTTATGGTTTAAATAAGTATGGGATAAGTATGGATCCTTGTCTCATGTGTTTGCCCAACTAGAGCCATTCTGCTTCAGTATTTCTGCCCTTACTGATGCTTCCTGACTTGTAATCTGCCCAACTTATTCAGAGAAATGGGTGGCGTATAAATTTGGTTAATAAATAAATAAAAATAAGTAAAATATAGATTTGCATGAGAACAATGAGATGCTCTGAGATTCCCATTTTTAAAGCACATTCCACAGATTGACATCATTGATACAATCAAATGCCTTTTTATAATCAATATAGCACATACTGCCTTTTTTGGCTTTTGTTGAATTAGTAATAATGTCTTAATTATTTTGGCTTTTCCTAAAGTTAAGTTGAATATCTGGATCTCTTTTTCCATGCAGTGTTTTAAGATGCATTGGATGATCCCAACCACTATTTTGTTAGCACATGAAACTAAGGATATTGTATAATAATTTGCACAGTTACATCTCCTTTTCTTTTCTCCTTTTTTGGGGAAGTGAAACGTAGATTAACCTTTTCCAATCTGTTGATCACTTTGTAATTCTCCAGATTTGATTAGAACCTTTGCTGATTCATCTTCTGTGGATTGCCATAATTCCCTGGGTAGCATTTGAATTTGGTGAAGACCGGATTGCTGATATAATTTCATCTTCTGGATCTAGAGGTTCTTGTAAATATGGAATATTTTCTAAAGCACCATGTATGTTGACACCTTTGCCATACAATATTTCAGTATAATCCTTCAATCTTTCTTTGATTTTCTCTGAATCAATTACTTGTTCATTGATGTCTTTTAGCATATTAATTCATAGTTGGAACCTCCTTCTGAGTTCAGAGATCTTTTGGAAGACTTTATTTATTTTACTCTATGTCTATTTACATATTCATATCTTTACATCTTTCACTGTAAGACTCTTCTTGTCTTTTCTAACAGCTTTCTTAAACACATTTTTAAGTTCCTTCCTGAGATTTTTTACTTTGGCTTCTTTTTTCTTCTTCACAATTTCCAAGAATTGATTGGATTGAGATGGGCAGCTGTAGAAATGAAATAAATAAAGTTCACTATTTGTTCTGACATACTGTCAGATCATACTATGGAAATTGGTTGGCTTTCTTCTTCTACCTTAGCTTAATTTGGAGTTTGCACATGAACAGTTTGCAATCTGTTTCATAGTCAACACCTGGCCATGCTTTTGATTCTATAACTGAGCTCCTCTACATCCTTTTAGCAATAATGTTGTCTATTTGATTTCTATAAATTCCATGTGAAGAAATCATTGGAGTGGCAGAAATTGTTAATGCTTCTCCTGCTTCATTTTGGTTTCTTAAGTCATACAATCCAATTACATTTTCCTCCTTAATTTTGGCACGCAAGTCTAGCTTACAAGCAGCACATCTAGCTTGCGTGTTCAGTTGATTTCAGATTGGATCTGATCATAAAATTAATCAAACTTTTCTGCATTGCATCAGTGGTTGGAACATAAAACTTGGAAACTGTCATATTAAAGAACTATAATCTAATTGATATCATGTATTCATTGATTTCTTCATAGCTAAGTTCTGTTCTTGCTATATTATTCCTGACTATAAAAATAATAACTCCTTCTGTTTTTCATGTACTAAATAAACAGTACAATCTTCTGACTGAAAATGTCTGATCTCATGTATCTCAATTACTGATACCTAAGATGTCAATTTGTAGTGGTTTCATTCCATTTTTCACTATATTAAGATTTCCCATGTTCATGCTTCTTACAGTCCATATTCCCATTGTAATTCTCTCTTTGCAGCTTTGGGTTTTCTCTTCCTTTGAGGCAACCCCATCAATTACATGTCTTGAAAATTTTAATGTAACCACATTCATACTCCAAAAGATCCTCATTTCTTCCTCAGCAATATGTTGATAAAACAAAGCATTGAAAAGTAAGCAAATACACAACCCCAGAAATATATTGTTATTAAGCAGGGAGCTCATCAAAGAAGCTGCAAGTCTCTCTTTGTATGGACTGATTTTACTTTATTCAATCATTCAACATTATAACAAGCAAGAGAATACTACAAACAAATGTGTGATTCACTGATGTACTGTCAGTTATTTTACTAATTCACATTTCTTTTTCATACAATGTATGGGGTACAAGTGATTAAGAAATTACTATAGCCACTTATATCTCCCACTGGGACTAATTTGCAGCCTGGTGTGCTTTCTTTAGAATTAGCAAGTTTTTAGAAAGTTGATAATGTATTCCTTTCTTTCTTTCTTTCTCAGGTTTCTGTGGCACTTCAATCAGTCAACTTTGATCAGTTTATGAAATGTAAGCTATAAGAAATAAACTGAATCCATTCTCTAAAAGGCCTTTAATGATATTGCACCAATTTCTGCTAATTAGCTTCCTTGTGGCAGTCAGATTAAAGAATGTTGTAAGAAAAATTCTTTGAAACTGGCAATGTTACATAACCACAATAACTCTTTTATGTTCCAAGTTTTGTGTTAGTGGATCCTTGATATTGTTTCTATTTAATATCCTTTGCAGTGAACCTCTTATATCCTGTTTCTATTAGCATGAACTCATGCTCAGTTTTGCACAGGAAGGAAGAAAGGCAGGCAGACAAGATGATCTGAAGCTTCTCTTTAGATGCTCTATATCTCTTGACATTTTGCCAAGCAAGAAAAGGAGAAGCCTATGAGAAGCCACGCAAGAAGCCAAACCAAAATCACAGCAACAATTTTGAATGGCTCAGATGCAGGCTTAAAAACTGAAGATGAAAATCTTGAGGCTCAGCAGAAGACAGTTGTATATAAATTATGAATGAATAACAATGACTCCATTTAGTTTCTATGTGCCTGATGAGGTTTACTGTCTACATATGCAAGAAGGAAATATATTGCAGACATTTTACCAGGGGAGGGGTGAGAGAGGCGGGGCTGGGTAGGTGGGCCAGTCAAGGGTGGGATTTGGTGGTTCGCCAAACCAGCCACAACATTAGCAATGGGTCTGCCCGAACCCAGGCAACCCGTAGCAGCCCACCCCTGCATTTTACCATGTTACATAGGAACAGATACCTATGAGATAAATTTGAGTCATTTGCTCCTCCTGAACACTCAAAACTGACAATGGTATGGAAAATAGATTTTTTGTGTACAAATCAGTTTAAGATTGAAGGAAATTTTGAAAGGAAAATAAAGATGTCATAGAATTAATATGAAGCATCCAAACTGTTGTTCATGAGATCTGTAATAGTAAAGTAAATTCATTCAAACTCAAACTATACTATCGCTTAGCATGGTATGTGAACTAGATCAGAGAACAAATAATAGATCAAAGCTGACATGATATGACTTCATTATGTAAGCCAATGAACCACATAAATTAACCAATAATATGTTTAGAAAATGGCTGAGTTATATAAATACAGATCATACAATTAGTTTATATTTGTATATAGCCACAATTCCTGAACCTGTGAGAAGAGTTATCTGAATATCATGCCCTAATATCATTCATTTCTTAAGACATATCCTCAATTGCACTTAACCAAGCCAAAAACAAGTCCTGGCAACAATGCTGAGTGCTCATGAGACAGGCTCAACTGCCCTTAGCTGTATTATAGATTTCTGTTTACTCCAACATCATCCAAGGGCAGCCTCAAGGTATTTAAAATCAATTCAGATTGTATCATATATTATCTTGGAAGGAAGTCAAAATACAAAGACCATAGAATAGGATACAGATTGATAATGAGGACAAGAAGAAGGATGATTGGAGTGCTGCTTCTGCTACTAATGTTGCCATTGCCTCCATGAGATCTCAGCTACAGGACCCTGAAGAACCTTTGCCAGATGCAAGTCACTAAGAGATAAGTCTGCAATGTCACATTCCACTTCCCACTTGGGGTTTGCACAACTATGCTTGAGTTGCTGGCTCTGTCTTCCCTCACTCGACAATGCCAGCTTCCCTTGTGTGACACTGCTCCTGTTTCTCCTGCACCTTTGGCCTTTTTTCCTTCCCACCATGGGACTTTGCAACAAGGTCCACTACATCTAGTTTCGCTATGCTGTGATCCAGAAGGAGGCAGCAACTCTGGGCTGAATCATAAAATCTCTCATTCCCTGGTCAGAAGAGAGGCAAACACAGCTGCTATGGGAAATTACTCCCAAATATCAAGCAATAACCACTTTGGGCAGTAGCTGAGGGAGGAGACAAACTGTTGGGTTTCCACATGGCAGCAGGTATAGAAACTGTGCTCATAACCAAGACAGCAATGTGGACAACATGGATGGAAAATTTAGCCAAAGCACATGCCTTTCATCTCTTCTATGCAACCAGCTGCTGTCATGTTGCATTTCCTTCCAACCAGCAAGCCCTACAGAGGAAAACAGTTTGCATGGCCATCTTTCATGGAACCAACAGATTCCACCTTGACTTTCCCATCTTTAGACAATAGCATTGGATGGGAACTCCTGAAAAGATTTGACATATCTCTCAGACCAAAATTAGATTCCTGACTCATCAAAGCTGGGGACTTATGGCAGCATGGAGATATGGCCCTATCTGTCAAGCCCCAAGAACCAACCTGTGGAGTTACTTAAGAATAGTTTCCCTTATTTTCTTCATCTATACACAGAATGTTGCCAAACTAAAGCAACTATTTGCATAATTACAAATATATTCTGGGAAAAGCAAGAAAGAAGCCATCCTAGCTCTCTCCAAACTTTCCAAACTCCACTTCCTCTTTGACCTCTGGAAAGCAGCCTCCTTTCTGGAAATCCAGACTATATTCCACCACGACTGAATACTTACATACCAGTACTCAAGGTCTAGTTTAGTGAGTCTCCACTAAACCCAAGAGACCTGGAGGTTATGGTAGAAGAGATACTCCTGAGACAGGTCATTGTAACCTGCATAAATCAGCTCTATTTGCTCAACTTTCACAGTAGCTTATCCAGTGGTGGGATTCAAATTGTTTTACCTCCGGATTGGTGGGCGTGGCTTGGTGTTTTGCCTAACGCCGGTGCGCAGCTTTCCCTAAACCAGGTGAGACCTGCAACACCAATCAGCTGAGAGGCTAAAGAAGAGAAAGGCTCAGGGGTAGGTGGGAGGGCCTCTCCTGCGCTTTTCTCTTCTTTTTCCTCTCAGCTGATTGTCAAAGGATTTTTTTTTCCTCCTCTCAGCTGATCGTCAGCTTTTTTTTACTACCGGTTCCGGGTCTGAACTGGTAGCATACCACCACTGAGCTTATCCATGAATATGCCCAAGACACTGCTAATATCACTGTGTTCACCAGGAAAACAACAGTCCACATTCCATGCTTCAAACATTACCATATATATTTAGTTATCACATTGTATAAGAAGAAACTAACTTGGTGTTTCCTAAAATCATTTTTTAAATGATTATCTATCTATCCGTCCATCCTTTACAGTGTTGTTATGAGCCAGTAGCAGTTATGGCAAATGAAATGGGTAGCTATATAACTCGATTAAATAAATAAATGCTCTTTAGAGAAGGGCTATCATCTATATGGACGACTACTGCTGAGTAAGAGCACAGGTGCTTTGCAAATTTTGAGGAATGCTTTCTCCTAGGTTAGGGGAAATGTGATTCAGCAGAAATGCTATGTGCCCCACCTGCAATACATTCTTCAGCTTGCATAAATCTTCTAGCAGCAGAAAATCAACCATCACTTGTGGTTAGACTGCTGCAATAATGGGAGATAAGATATAAATGGAGAACCTTCCACCCTTTGATTGGCCAAGTCAAGGAAATTGAGGCCTCTGGAACAGAGATACAGGTGAAACTCAAAAAATTAGAATATTGTGCAAAAGTTCATTTATTTCAGTAATGCAACTTAAAAGGTGAAACATATATATAAGATAGACTCATTACATGCAAAGCAAGATAGTTCAAGCCGTGATGTGTCATAATTGTGATGATTATGGCTTACAGCTCATGAAAACCCCAAATCCACAATCTCAGAAAATTAGAATATTACATGCAATCAATAAAACAAGGATTGTACATGGAACAATATTGGACCTCTGAAAAGTATAAGCATGCATATGTACTCAGTACTTGGTTTGGGCCCCTTTTGCAGCAATTACTGCCTCAATGCGGCATGGCATGGAAGTTATCAACCTGTGGCACTGCTGAGGTGTTATGGAAGACCAGGTTGCTTCAATAGTGGCCTTCAGCTCTTCTGCACTGTTCGGACTCATGTCTCTCATCTTTCTCTTGGCAATGCCCCATAGATTCTCTATGGGGTTCAGGTCAGGCAAGTTTGCTGGCCAATCAAGCACAGTAATCCCACGGTCATTGAACCAGATTTTGGTGCTTTTGGCAGTGTGGGCAGGTGCCAAGTCCTGCTGGAAAATGAAGTCAGCATCCCCATAAAGCTCGCCTGTGGAAGGAAGCATGAAGTGCTCCAAAATCTCCTGGTAAATGGCTGCGTTGAACCTGGGCTTAATGAAGCACAGTGGACCAACACCAGCAGATGACATGGCTCCCCAAATCAACACAGATTGTGGAAAATTCACACTGGACTTCAAGCATCTTGAAGTGTGTGCCTCTCCATTCTTCCTCCAGACTCTGGGTCCTTGGTTTCCAAATGAGATGCAAAAGTTGCTCTCATCAGAAAAGAGGACTTTGGACCACTGAGCAACAGGCCAGTTCTGTTTTTCTTTAGCTCAGGTAAGACGCTTCTGATGTTGTTTGTTGTTCAGGAGCGGCTTGACAAGAGGAATACGACATTTGAAGCCAATGTCCAGGATCTGTCTGTGTGTGGTGGCTCTTGATGCACTGACTCCAGCCTCAGTCCATTCCTTGTGAAAGTTCCCAACACTTTTGAATAGCCTTTTCCTGACAATCCTCTCCAGGCTGCGGTCATCCCTGCTGCTTGTGCACCTTTTTCTCCCACTTTTCCCTTCCACATAACTTTCTATTAATGTGCTTTGGTACAGCACTTTGGGAACATCCAACTTCGTTTGCAATTACCTTTTGAGGCTTTCCCTCCTTATGGAGGGTGTCAATGATGGTTTTCTGCACAACTGTCAGGTCAGCAGTCTTTCCCATGATTGTGATTCCCTTTGCAGGTGTTATGGCTTCATTGGCTGATTAGAGTGGGACACTTTGTACCTAGAATATTGAACCTTTTCACAATATTCTAATTTTCTGAGATTGTGCATTTGGGGTTTTCATGAGCTATAAGCCATAGTCATCTCAATTATGACACATCACAGCTTGAACTATCTTGCTTTGCATGTAATGAGTCTATCTCATATATTAGGTTCACCTTTTAAGTTGCATTCCTGAAATAAATGAACTTTTGCACAATATTCTAATTTTTTGAGTTTCACCTGTATAGTGACAAATAACAAAATCTTAAAAGCTTGTCAGAGTTCCCATCTGACTTTGTATGCCTTCCGCCAATGACTGGATAAGACCCTATATTTTTTTGGAAATATTTTTTTTTGGGGGGGGGGATGATTTTAATTACAATAGTAAAAGCGAATGCACACACTAAACTCAGAAAAAGAAATAGAAAGAATAAAAAGTGAAAAAAGATTGCTTTTTCAAAAGAAAGCGGCTTATATCCCACAGGGATGCTTTTGGGGAATGAAAAACAACAGGAGATTTAGTCTGTCGAGATTCTCAGTCATCCAGGTCATGGGTATGCCAAAGGTGTTTTTTCAGAAGACACTTTATTTTTTTTCTTAGAAGACCTTTCATTTGTGATCCAAGAAGCTTTTTCAGTTCTGACTGGATGGTGGAGAATGGAAGGATTCATTCAATCCAGTCAGAGCCAAACAAGTTCTTGGAGAAGCAAAAACGTCTTCAAAGACAAAACAAAGTCCAGTTGCCTCCTAAAAAGCACCTTTGGGACAACCATGACCTGGATGAATGAAAATCTCTACCAAGACTTTTAGCTATGCAATTTGGGATGAATACCTTTGGAATGGTGGAGTAGGAATGGATTCCCCCCACACACACACACAAATGCAAAGTACAGGAACCAGGACCACTTCTCAGGTGACCCTGGGGACACAGATAAAACCTCCAAGTGCTTCAACTATCCTCTAAAACAGGGGTCTTCAAATTTGACAGTTTTAAGACTTGTGGACTTCAACTCCCAGAATTCTTCTTCCAGTCATGGTAGCTCAGGAATTCTGGGAGTTGAAGTCCACAAGTCTTAAAACTCGCCAAGTTTGAAGACCCTTGCTCTAAAAGGATGCAAATGACCAGCTGTCTGCAAGAAATATAAATCCTTCCATTTCCCACCGTCGGAGTTGGATAAGAAGCGAAAGGTCCTGAAAAAAAGCACTTGTGGGATAACAGGTGATTTACACGTCACAAGCCAAGTTCTTCGCACCCAGAAGAAGAGCAATAGCGGCTTTTTCCCTCTCCCGCCTCCGCGTTGTTACCGCTCTGACTTCCACAACGGCGTTCTCGCCCTCCCCGCCCCATGCTCCTCCCTTCGGTTCTACCAGCTTGTCGCTCACCGTTCCCTAGAAGCTCCGCCCCTCCCGGCCTCGTGTAGGGAAGGAGGATCTCACGCATCGGGTCACAGCGGCCGTCACGTGTGAGGGAAGAAAAGGGGGCGTAGTTTATCGTCGTCATCTGACTGGCTGTAGCTTGCCGGAAATCTCGCGCCTCGAGAAGAGTGGGGTTTGTGGGGGGGAGAGCGGGGAAAGATGGCGACAGAAAGGGAGCCCCCTCCGTTTGGGGACGGCAAGCCGACAGAGTTCGAGGAGCTAGAGGACGGGGAGGACCTTTTCATCAGCACCGTGTCCACCCTGGAGGTAAGGAGGAAGGAGTTGCGGTTTCTCCCACTTTTCTCTCTTCTTGGAACTCCTTATTCCTTCTCCCAGGGCAGCTGCTGTTGGGTTTGTCACGACTGTCCCCCCCCCCCTCCGTCCGAGAGGTTTTGACTTAATTGGGGGGGCGGGGCTTCCTCAAACCTGGGCTTACTCCTGCGAGTGGCACCTGCCTCCTCTTTCCCAGCCATTCCCTGGGCTGGGGTTCGCCAACCAGAATTGCAGCAGCCAGCTCTGGGTTTATTCCCAGCTGTGACTCTTTTCTAAAAAAGCACTTAGCAGTAGCACTTAGACTTATATACGGCTTCACGGTGTTTTTACTGCCCTCTTTGAGTGGTTACTGAATCAACATATCTGGGTCCTTAAACAAGCAATTTAATTTTCCCCACTTTGGGCAAGGACGTATAATAGCCACTGAGTGGATTTCCTTCAGTAGGTTTCCCAAGTAGTGGGCTGTGTCTGGAGAATGAGGTCTGAAAGTGCCAATTGTTTGAGGGTGAGCATATTCCTTGCATTGCTGCATAAAGAAAACATCTGCTAAAAATGGCTTTCTATGAATGTATACAGGTAGTCCTTGACTTACAACAGTTCATTTAGTGACTGTTTGAAGTTTACAACGGCACTGAAAAAAAGTGACATGACCATTTTTTCACACTTATGACCATTGCAGCATCCCCACAGTCACATGACTTATATTCGGATGCTATTGATAACTGACTTGTATTTATGATGGTTGCACTGTCCTGGGGTCATGTGATCACTTTTTGTGACCTTCTGACAAGCAAAGTCAATGGAGAAACCAGATTCACTTAACAACCATGATACCACAACTGCAATGATTCACTTAACATACATGGCAAGAAAACTCGTAAAATGGGGCTAAACTCACTTAACATATTTCTTAGCAGCATAAAGTTTGGGCTCAACTGTGGTCGTAAGTCAAGGACTACCTGTATTTGAATATTCCTGAGCTATTTTTGCTGTTTCAAATGTTTCTCGGTTGTTACAGTCATAACTGCTACGGGGGCTGCTAATTGGGGAATACTGGAAAATGTTACTGGAAAATGTTCAAATACTTCTGAAGTTTTGCTGGGAGTGCCACCCAGTGAAGTCAATGGATTAACTTTTTAGTTAGTGTATAGATGGTTCTGCTATAAACCTACTGATAAATTGAAGGCGAGTAGTACACAGTGTGTATTTTTCAATATAGGATTTTATTTGTTTCCTTATTGAGTACTCATGTTCTGCACCATTGATGAAAATTTAATTAGGTCAGGCACTGGTGTATCTTGAATGCAACTATTAAATTTAATAAAAGAAACTTGATAGTGGCTGTTCTCATGTTAATCTTTATAGATCTAACACAACATATAAATCAAAATGTTCTAATTTGTAAACAACCACATTTAGTATCTGTTTGCCATATATGATACATAAAAACATTTAATAAACCTTCTCCCACAGGAAGGAAGTACTGAAGCTTTGCTGGCTGTTTCCTAAACTTACTTGCACCTTTTTATGCTGAGTCAGTAGTATTTTTCCTCCTTGTGAAAAACATAGGCAAAATATGCAATAAGCTTTCAAAAAATTGAATATAATATTCCTGCCTTTCTAAATGGCTCAGTTTAAATATATAACACTATAAACAAGACAACCAGAAATAATTTGTTGGTATTAGATCTAATTATATAGATATTCATATTTCTCGTACATTTCAGTTTGACCTCTTAGAATGTACTCTTGTGAATGAAACTATCAGCCAAAGTAGCTTTTACAGGAACAAAGATTGAAACAGCAGAAATTGTGTATATGCATGCATAAAATCAATGTACATTGAGTTGTATATTAATGTGAAATTAGTAGTTCTAAATAAGATTTGATATTTTGATTTCATAACTAAATTGTAGGTTTAATTTTGTAATTTGTAAGAAGTCACTAATTTTTGAGCCCAACAACTCAATGTATGAGAGATGAATGTGGATCTTTGGTTAAAATCTTTGCTACATAACAAAGTTACTATAACAAGTTTTATCTCTACAACCATGGGACACTGCTGTTTATCAGAGTATGTTGTACAATATTCTGATATAACTAAGAGCCCTATTTTGTTTCATTGAGTTATTGAAAGTTCAGTGCTCAAATAACTACAGAATTATAGCAGCTTTAGGTTTTTTTTTTTAAGTAACCATTTCCCCTGGATTTGGTTCCATTTAACAATTAAGAAGCATATCTGTATCCTGCAGTATTAACAGGCATGGGTTGGTGATGTCACAGAGAGAATGAAAATATTAATATCTAAAAGAGTTACACTATAGTTGCATTGAAAGTATCTTATCAGTTTCTCCTGTCTCAGCATTGTTTCCTCTGTCTGATAAATACATAAATGCTCAGATGCATTATCTGTAATATAAATACAAAGCCTTGCATGTAATTTAAATCAACACTAATCTCTCCAGGGAATCTCCCTATTATATGTAATCACCCCAGGGAAATTAGTACAGGTGTGGAAAATATTTTTACTTAAGAATTCCTTGTTTTGAACTACTAGAATCTTATAGGTGATCAATACATTTTGCAGACCTCTATTTAGGATAGGTAGCTTTGGCATGTTTTTTATCTGAATAGCTTATGTTTGTTACCCAAAGTTTGGTTTATATTTTTTTTTCTGATTATATGTGCCATTATTGTATATTCAAAATCTGACTTTCGAGTGCTCTATTGGTAGACTATGGGTTCATGTAGTAAAATGAATGGGCAGTAATGGAATCCACAACCACAAAATGTTCATGACTTCTAGTTTGGTAGCTTTAGTTTGCAGTTGAAATAGTTTTGAATCTTAAACAAGTAAATAAGAATGACTTGCTGACAACAAACTGGTGATCAGTTTGTACTCTCCTGCCCATCTAATTTCCAACTGTACTTAGTCACCCCTTATTGGAGTGAACAAACGAAAGAGCGGCCCTTCCAGACTCTGGGTTATTTTACTCCTTTTGTATTATATATGTAATAACTAAATAGAATCTCATTGTTCAGCAGTATTGCTATGTCTCTGTGGTGATTAGCTTTTAGTCATTTATCCTGATAGATATTTGTTGAATAGATAAGCCTGTTCTGTTAGGCCTTATTTTATATCCATGAAATGTTTTTATCTAATTGTCCAATGGGTATTTTAAATGTTGGTCAAAATAGCTAGACTACCTTAGAGGTGCTCTAGCCTAGCTTCATAGGAATTTACATTACTAGTCTTTTATGTTTCATTCATTGGCAGCCCATTTCTTAACTTATTTTGCTTCATTTGGCAATGTGTAAAATTTAAGTATTTGATGTTTTTACATTTTGTTTATGATAATCCGTGTTAGCCCATTGCACAGTCACTTAGAAACTATTGTCTTTTTTTAAGTTTTGAAACTTTAAGCTACCACAACTTACAAATATTTTTTGAAATATTTACTGATATATATAAATTAATTCAGAAGTTCAACTGTATTAAATGATATTTAATATAATTAAGCCTTCATATGGTTATAATTTTAAAAGCTTTTTAAGTTTGGATATACTTTCATCAACCTCTTTTTATTACTCGGCAAAATTATTTCCTATTATAGGAGCTTTAAAAGTCTACAATATTACCATATTTAAGTTGGATTAACAAATATGAATTAAATTTTAGACTGATATATGAGTGCGTACAAATGAAGAGTATAGTGAATATCACAAAGTGAAAACATTAGCTAAGGTATCCTGCTAAACAATAATTAATGGTTTCTTAGTGTGTTATTCTACAGCTTTTAGGAAATGGAAAGTGCTGACATGAGTAAATATATTCTCTGCTTGTGAATGTTAATTTAAAAAATCATAGTGTAAATACTGACTGTTTCTCAACTCATTGTTCCTTTCTCTAGTCAAGCCCTTCATCTCCAGAACCAGCCAGTCTTCCAGCAGAGGACATCAGTACAAATTCAAATGGTCCTAAACCTACAGAAATCTTATTAGATGATGACAGGGAAGACCTTTTTGCTGGTAATTTCTTTCCCATTTTTAGACCAGTTATTTACTGGAGAAACTTTATACTTTCTTTTTCAATATATAATTTTAGTGATCTATTTTGCATTCTTTATCATCATTTAGTTGCTATTAAATACATCGGAACAATTTTTAACATTTAAACAAAATTGGTCTGAATAACTATAACATAGCAAGTATAGCATTGCAGGGGACAACAAGCAAATATCTCCTGTGTAAAATTATGATATATTAAAAGATCAGGCCTTTGCCAGCATTAATACATACTGTTTTCTTTGTATATACAGAGTAGAGATTGAAAGATTAAAAGTTCATTCTTCTCTCTTTTTTGCATATTAACAGCTTCCTATTATGTTTCATCTTGGGAAATCATGCTTTGACCTAAGTTTAACAAGGCAAGCCATAATTCCTATATTCAGTCTCTCTTGGCTTAAACTATAACACAGAACATGTTTTATTGAAACTGTTTCGGTAACTGAAGCATGAAGGACATAGTTGAATTAAATTAGCTTCATTTGTGCATATGTACTGACAGGCATGGTTTTATAAATGACGTTCAAGAAAGGGTCATTCAGTTGCATGACATTAATTCAGTTCTCCTACTTCAGTTCTCCTTAGAGCAGAAGTTACAACTTTTGGGCTTCCCTTTTTTCTTTATCATGTACTGGATTGTTTTGTAAGAAAATACAACCAATGTGAACACATTTCTGAGAATCCTGCAGTATAAATTATGTAGCAATTGCTCTCCAAGATCAAACAACTGATGTATTTCATCTTTATGACATTTTGTTCTTTAAAGCAGAATATAATCAAGGTTACACATTGTATGAGAAGCTTGTTCACATGGCTACTTATACAATTAAATGAGTATTTCTATTCAGTTACTTTTAGCATTTTTATTAATTTGCTATTTCTATTCAGTTGCTTTTAGGGGAGGTTTGATGCTAATTTCTGGGATAAGTTACATTGATTATTTAACTTGGATTGTGACCTCTAGCAGACTAAATAACTGCAAGAATTTCAAGAGCCAATATAGAATTCCTTGAGAGTTGGGAACAGCAACTTAAAAATGTAAACAGTGCTTGTTTAAAAAAATGTAAAATGTTTGCTCTAGCCACACCTTATTAATGCTTTTTCATAAGGTATCAATTTTTCATTGAAAAAGAAACTGCAGAAAAATCTATGACTAAGTAAAAAACAAATTCAGTACAAGCTTGATTGATCTTGAAAAGCTAATGTTATTGTTTGTATTTGTGGGATGGACAGGAAAAGCCAGGGCCATTGGTAAATTAAATTTAAAAAAAAAAACCTAGGATAAGGAAATGGCAAGCCACTTCTGATTGTTATCTAGCAATGAGTAATGAAGTTACCAGAAGCTGATCTAAAGACAGCTTTATGTTGAATTATAACAATCAAAGTGATATAAAAATACATTCGATCAGCAGCTCTCTCTTGCATACCATCCAAGCAGTTCACTGTTCATAAGATACTTGGAATGTCCTGGATCCAAGGACATATAGAATATATCCACTCTAGGATGCTTTAAGATTTTATCACTAAAGTACTATGTTATACTTATTGTAAATATTTACTCATTTAACAACTATAACTATTTGGTTATATACATTTTAAGTGAAGAAATGTACTTTGAAATATATTTTTACTTCATTTCTCTATCTGATCTCTTCATAATTTAGATGTATATATTAAAACAGATAAATATTATAATTATATTCATAATGCCTGAAATTATGGCTTAACTTTTGCTAAGAGGGCAGCTTGTAGAAAGAAGTTGTTATTAAACTGCCTGTGTGTTATCTGCTTGGCCTTAGAAGCCCACCAAACTTACAGGCAGTACTTAGGCTAAGAAAAAGGTTCATTTCCTAACTTTGTCTTTCACCCATATTTGTATTTAAATGATGGATGATAGTAAAATGTGTATTCAGTATGGATTCCATTCCTTTTAGTAGTATGCTGATTACTTTTGCAAGTGATTTTAATTTGCATTAACATACGTTTCTGTTACTTGTTCTGTTAATTGTAACTACTAAGTACAGAAGTACAGAATGTGTTACAAATATTAATCATGCAATATATAATTTAAATTAAGCTTGCTCTGAATTCTAGACTTTTCACAATTATATTGAGGATCAGTGATCCGTACAGGAGTAAATGAAAGATAAATCTTTCTCACTGTATACAAAAATATCCAGACTAAAGTATGAATGGATCTCTTTTTTTTCTAGAAGCAACAGAAGAAGTTTCTTTGGATAGTCCAGAAAGGGAACCAATACTTTCTTCAGACTCTACTCCAGCTATAACTCCTGTTACCCCAACAACACTAATAGCACCAAGATTGGAATCAAAAACAGTAGTGACCCCAGTGGATTTTGATATATGCAGAGAAGAGGTATTAATGAAGTTAATAAGGCAATTTTCAAGCTGGGTCTGGGTACACAACATATAATCAAAGTAAATGTGAATATATTGGCTGTGTACACAATAAAATTCTCTAGCAATAAAGAAATAATTAACTTGCTTTAGAAATTGATATTTATTCTAATGATAAATTTATGCATGGAACTGGTTTTATAATTCCTACAATTATGGTCACGTCCACAGGGAATGCTGTCTTGTTTTCTATTAATTGTATATAAGTAGTTGGAGCCTTTTTGATTGAATATTGGAATAAATATTTTAACACAGTGGCTAATTCCAATTATGAAAACTTGGAAAGCTTTAAATGATTTTGCAATTATCTACTTAATATCCTGACTTTATTTTTTTCAGTCATAATTACTCAACATTTCAGTCATAGTTACTCAACATTAATCATATTTACAATATTCTTCAGAATTAGGAAGATTGCGCTTTATTTTGTTTAATCTTAATTCAATTTTGTTGTAAACCACCCAGAATCATTGGATACAAGATGGGCAGCAAATAAATTTGATAAATACTATGTCTCTGCCAACTTAGAAACACCTAAATAGATACACTGATCTCTAAGTTGGCAGAAACATATTTATTAATTTATCAAAATTATTTGCTGCCCATCTTGTAGCCAATAACTCTGGATCCTTACAACATAAAAAAATTGAAAAACATCAACGTTATTGACTCTAAAAACTCAGCAAGTAAAAACATTATCAGATAAAATCAAGGAGCCAGGATGGTAAAGAACGGAGCCAAACACATGGGGGTGGAGAGGTAGCATTGAGTTTTAACTAGTCAACCACCTCTAGTATAAAGATCCCCCATTGGGTCCCCAAACCACCTGGCAGAGTCACGTCTTGAGGCTCTTTTGAAACATCAGGGGAGTGGGAATCAATCTCACCTCGGGATAAGATGTTCCAGAGGCAGGAACCAGGGCAGAGAAGGCTCTCCTCTGGATCCCAGCAGCCAAAATTCCTTGGCTGATGAGACCCACAGTATGCTCCCTCTGTTGGCACAGGTGGGGCTGACCCATTGGGGTGAGAAGATTCCTCAAATAGCCTGAATCCTTGCCAGTACTGTATTTATTCTCCCTATTCTTATATTTATCCTCCAGTAAGCATGCTGAACTCAGTATGGATTTAAACTAGTTAAATTTTCTATTAAGAATTCACTAGATTGGAACATCTAGTTTATTTTGATCATAAATTTCATAGTTCACCATTAAGATTTTGGGTTCTTTGTAGCATGCTAAGAACAGAAAAA